>NW_026990669.1:0-71000 GCF_036250125.1 Pseudopipra pipra | reverse complement strand
TAGGAAAAAAAGTCTGGAAGCTTTGGCTTGGAGGTGCAGTTGTTGGGGCAGCCTGGGCACTTCTTGGGCAGCAAAGAGCTCTCTGTGGTGGCACCTTTTGTCTGGCAGAAATCTTCATTTGGATTCAATTTTTCAGGAGGTGGGACAGGACATTGCAGCACAGGGCTGAAAAAAGGGAACAGCAGGCCTTTCCCTAGGAAAAACAGTCTGGAAGCTTTGGCTTTGAGGTGCATTTGGTGGGGCAGCCTGGGTACTTCTTGGGTAGCAAAAATCTTTCTCTAGTGGCACCTTTTGCCTGGCAAGAATCTGCATTTGGAGCAAACTTTTCAGGAGTTGAGACTGGCCATTGCAGCGCAGGGCTGAAAAAAGGGAACAGCAAGCCTTTTCCCACGGAAAAAAACCCTGGAAGCTTTGGCTTGGAGGTGCAGTTGGTGGGGCAGCCGGGGCACTTCTTGGGCAGCAAGACCTTTCTGTGGTGGCACCTTTTGTATGGCAGAAATCTTCATTTGGATTCTATGTTTCAGGAGGTGGGACAGGTCATTGCAGCACAGGGCTGAGAAAAGGGAACAGCAGCCCTTTCCCTAGGAAAAACAGTCTGGAAGCTTTGGCTTTGAGGTGAAGTTGTTGGGGCAGCCTGGGCACTTCTTGGGCAGCAAGACCTTCCTGTGGTGGCACATTTTGTCTAGCAGGAATCTTCATTTGCCTTCAATTTTTCAAAAGGTGGGACGGGCCATTGCAGCGCAGGGCAGAAAAAAGGGAACAGCAGCTCTTTCCCTAAGGAAAAAAAGTGTGGAACCTTTGGCTTTGAGGTGCAGTTATTGGGACAGCCTGGGCACTTCTTGGGCAGCAAAGAGCTCTCTGTGGTGGCACTTTTGACTAGCGTCAATCTTCATTTGCTTTCAATTTTTTCAGGAGGTGGGACAGGCCATTGCAGCGCAGGGCAGAAAAAAAGGGAACAGCAGCTCATTCCACCATGAAAAAAAGTCTGGAAGCTTTGGCTCGGAGGTGCAGTTGTTGGGACAGCCTGGGCACTTCTTGGGCAGCAAAGAGCTTTCTGTGGTGGCACCTTCTGTCTGGCAGGAATCTTCATTTGGATTCTATTTTTCAGGAGGTGGGACCGGCCATTGCAGCACAGGGCTGAAAAAAGGGAACAGCAGGCCTTTTCCTAAGGAAAAAAAGTCTGGAAGCTTTGGCTTTGAGGTGCAGTTGGTGGGGCAGCCTGGGCACTTCTTGGGCAGCAAGACCTTCCTGTGGTGGCACATTTTGTCTAGCAGGAATCTTCATTTGGATTGAATTTTCCAGGAGGTTGGACTGGCCATTGCAGCACAGGGCTGAAAAAAGGGAACAGCAGCTCTTTCCCTAAGGAAAAAAAGTCTGGAACCTTTGGCTTCAGGTGTAGTTGGTGCAGCCTGGGCACTTCTTGTACAGCAAGAGTTTTCTGTGGTGGCACCTTTTGTCTGGCATCAATCTTCATTTGGAGTAAATTGTTCAGGAGGTGGGACACGCCATTGCATCGCAGGGCAGAAAAAAGGGAACAGCAGCTCTTTCCATTAGAAAAAATATCAGGAAGCTTTGGCTTTGAGGTGTAGTTGTTGGGGCAGACTGGGCACTTCTTGGGCAGCAAGGAGCTCTCTTCAGTGGCACCTTTTGTATGGCAGAAATCTTCATTTGGATTCTATTTTTCAGGAGGTGGGACCGGCCATTGCAGCACAGGGCTGAAAAAAGGGAACAGCAGGTCTTTCCCTAGGAAAAACAGTCTGGAAGCTTTGGCTTGGAGGTGTAGTTGGTGTAGGCTGGGCACTTCTGGGGCAGGAAGAGTTTTCTGTGGTGGCACCTTTTGTCTGGCAGCAATCTTCATTTGCTTTCAATTTTTAAAAAGGTGGGACCGACCATTGCAACGCAGGGCTGAAAAAAGGGAACAGCAGCTCTTTCCCTAAGGAAAAAAAGTCTGGAAGCTTTGGGTTTGAGGTGCAGTTAACGGGACAGCCTGGGCACTTCTTAGACAGCAAAGAGCATTCTGTGGTGGCACCTTTTGTCTGGCAGAAATCTTCATTTGGATTCTATTTTTCAGGAGGTGGGACAGGCCATTTCAGCGCAGGGCAGAAAAAAAGGAAAAGCATCTCTTTCCACAAGGAATAAAAGTCTGGAACTTTGGCTTGGAGGTGCAGTTGGTGGGGTAGCCTGGGCACTTCTTGGGAAGCCAGGAGCTTTCTGTGGTGGCACCTTTTGTCTGGCAGGAATCTTTATTTGAATTAATATTTCAGGAGGTGGGACCGGCCATTGCAGCGCAGGGTTGAAAAAGGGAACAGAAGCTCTTTCCCTAAGGAAAAAAGTCTGGAAGCTTTGGCTTGGAGCTGCAGTTGGTGGGGCAGCTTGGGTACTTCTTGGGCAGCAAAGAGCATTCTGTGTTGGCACCTTTGTCTGGCATCAATCTTCCTTTGGATTTTATTTTTCAGGTGGTGGGACCTGTCATTGCAGCGCAGGGCAGAAAAAAGGGAACAGCAGGCCTTTCCCTAGGAAAAACAGTCTGGAAGCTTTGGCTTTGAGGTGTAGTTGTTGTGGCAGCCTGGGCACTTCTTGGGCAGCAAAGAGATTTCTGTGGTGGCACCTTTTGTCTTGCAGGAATCTTCATCTGCTTTCAATTTTTCAAAAGGTGGGACCGGCCATTGCAGCGTAGGGTTAAAAAAAGGGAACAGCAGTTCTTTCCCTAAGGAAAAAAAGTCTGGAACCTTTGGCTTCAGGTGTAGTTGTTGTGGCAGCCTGGGCACTTCTTCGGCAGCAAAGAGATTTCTGTGGTGGCACCTTTTGTCTGGCAGTAACCTTTATTTGAATTAAATTCTTCAGGAGGTGGGACCGGCCATTGCAGCGCAGGGTTAAAAAAAGGGAACAGCATCTTTCTCTAAGGAAAAAAAGTCTGGAAGCTTTGGCTTTGAGGTGTAGTTGTTAGGGCAGCCTGGGCACTTCTTGGGTAGCAAAGAGCTCTCTGTGGTGGCACCTTTGTCTGGCAGGAATCTTCATTTCCTTTCAATTTTTTAAAAGGTGGGACAGGCCATTGCAACGCAGGGAGAAAAAAAGGGAACAGCAGCTCTTTCCCTAAGGAAAAAAAGTCTGGAAGCTTTGGCTCGGAGGTGCAGTTGTTGGGGCAGCCTGGGCACTTCTTGGGCATCAAAGAGCTTTCTGTGGTGGCTCCTTCTGTCTGGCAGGAATCTTCATTTGGATTCTATTTTTCAGGAGGTGGGGACCGGCCATTGCAGCGCAGGGCTTAAAAAAGAGAACAGCATCTTTCCCTAAGGAAAAAAAGTCTGGAAGCTTTGGCTTTGAGGTGCACTTGTTGGGGCAGCCTGGGCACTTTTTGGGCAGCAAAGAGCTTTCTGTGGTGGCACATTTTGTCTAGCAGGAATCTTCATTTGGATTGAATTTTCCAGGAGGTTGGACCGGCCATTGCAGCACAGGGCTGAAAAAAGGGAACAGCAGCTCTTTCCACCAGGAAAAATCTCTGGATCCTTTTGCTTCTGCTGCAATTGGTGGGGCAGCCTGGGCACTTCATGGGCAGCAAGAATTTTCTGTGGTGGCACCTTTTGTGTGGCAAGAAATCTTCATTTGGAGTAAATTGTTCAGGAGGTGGGACACGCCATTGCATCGCAGGGCAGAAAAAAGGGAACAGCAACTCTTTCCATTAGTAAAAAAGTCTGGAAGCTTTGGCTTTGAGGTGTAGTTGTTGTGGCAGCCTGGGCACTTCTTGGGCAGCAAGGAGCTCTCTGCGGTGGCACCTTTTCTATGGCAGAAATCTTCATTTGGATTCTATTTTTCAGGAGGTGGGACCGGCCATTGCAGCACAGGGCTGAAAAAAGGGAACAGCAGGCCTTTCCCTAGGAAAAACAGTCTGGAAACTTTGGCTTTGAGGTGCAGTTGGTGGGGCAGCCTGGGCACTTCTTGGGCATCAAAGAGCTTTCTGTGGTGGCACCTTTTGTCTGGCAGAAATCGTCATTTGGATTGAATTTTCCAGGAGGTGCGACAGGCCATTTCAGCGCAGGGCAGAAAAAAGGGAACAGCAGTCCTTTCTCCCAGGAAAGAAAGTCTGGATCCTTTGGCTTCAGGTGCATTTGGTGGGGTAGCCTGGGCACTTCTTGGGTAGAAGGAGCTTTCTGTGGTGGCACCTTTTGTCTTGCAGGAATCTTTAGTTGGATTCAATTTTGGGAGTTATTTTGGTCATTGTAGTGCAGGGCTGAAAAATCGATGAGCAGCTCTTTTCCACAGGAAAGTAAGTCTGGATCTTTTGGCTTCAGGTGCAGTTGGTGGGGCAGCCTGGGCACTTCTTGGGAAGCAAGAACTTTCTGTGGTGGCACCTCTTTTCTAGGAGGTGTTTGTTCCCTGTTAGCAAGTCCCTTATGGCATCAATCACAGAGCACTGGGACTGCTCACAGGGCGTGATGAAGTAAGGCACTGGTAGTCGAGAAAGAGGGGCTAGAAAATTAAATTCCTGTATCTAGTTGCCTTCCTTAATTACAGAAATCGATACTCTTGTGACATGATCTGTACTGACCCTGCTAAGGATGTACTTTTGCCCTGACCCCTTGCTCCAGATGTTCCAGGTACACCAAAGGAAACAAGAGAGAATCTCAGCGAAGCCAAAAATCAGCTCTTATGGCAGTTGACACTCTATGGGGTTTAGCACTGGAGCTCAATCTCTCTGGGATGGCTGGTCCAGAACAGTGTATTTACTGAATGGTGCTGTTGCTGAACTTCCCTGGGCGTGTTGCAATTGGCTACTGAGGCTGAAAGGTTTCCTCGAAGGATTTTTATCTTTTGAAACTACAGGCTGAATTTGAGGGATAAACTCCAGTATCAAAGTTGATCAAACAGAAAAGAGTGTTTCTTCTACAACAGATTTGAAATAGTCCACTTGTAAAAATCACAAAGCTTGAAGCCTACTCAGCAGAGCTGATTCCTCATCTGCACTGATCATCAGCAACTGGCCTCTCTCCTATTTCAGGGTCTCATCTGTGTACACTGGATTAAGGCCTCCTAACTTCTTAAGAAAAGTAGTGTTATAAGTTCACTTTTCTGGCAAGGTTTCCTTAGCAGATGGGTTGAAAAGCAAAACTTTGGTGCCATGACCAATGAATGCAGAGCGGTGCTAGAGAGCCCAAGGTTATTTGTGGTGCTAGCTTTGCTCCACTCTCTAAGAACTTCTGTCCAGATCAGTGCTGGCAACAAGAATTCCAGGTTAACGCTTGTTTCATTTTTCAGGCTTTGCATTTCAAGAATGGAGAGTTGTTATTGGAAACGCTGCCGTGGCTGTCAGTAACAGCCTCGGAAAACAGTTTTTCTTATTTCTGAAGGGAGAAGTTTCCAACCCAGCTTTGGAGTATGCAAATAGTTGAATGACTTGTTGTACAATTGGAAATAAAAATCCACACATTTGCTCGGATTAATGTCTTAACTTATATTTGGCTAAAGAGTCCTTTTCTTGTTACCTTCTTTAAAAAATAGAACCCACAAGCAGAAAGGTGATCTCCTAAAGTGTTGTAACCTTTTAAGTCCATTTGTTGCCACACAACAATAGCATGCCAATATCACATCCAAAGATACAGAATCTTATAGAGATACACACAAATGTATACCTATACATATCTATGTATGTATATCTATCTACCTATACATATCTATACAAATACACACAAGAAAGTTTGGGGTTCCTGATGAGAGTTCTACACGGGTAATGAACAGAGGACTGGTTTGATGTGTCAGACAACTGGGGGGACCAAGAACATATGTTCTGAGCTTTGATTTACTGTCCTGGTTTGTAACTGCCTGCCCTTCCCTTTGGGGGGAACACAGGCCTCTATTTTGCACGGTCTGTTTTGTTTTACTTTGCAGTGTAGACTAGGGGCAGAAGAGTTTGTGGAGCCAAACAGCTCGATGCAGATTCAGTTCCTTTGGTGGTGCCTAAAACTCAGGAGCTGGACTCCACGGTGCCGGTGGGACCCTCCCAACTCAGCCCGTTCCATGAGTCCATCAAGTCCAACTGTCAACCCAGCACTGCCCCAGGAACCCCCAAAGCACTAAAGTGTGTCAGCCATGGCCAGATGCAGGCGCCTCTGAAAGACCTGCCGGGGTGCTGGCTCCGCCTGGGCAACCCATTGCAGTGCCCGAGCCCCCTCCGAAAAACACAGTGAGAAACCTTTCCCCTGCCTCAGCCTCGGGCCACGTGCCCCGGTCCTCCCAGCGCAGGCTCCTTTCCAGCAGCCCCCTCGGCAGAAGGCGGCTCAGGGCTCCCCTCTGCCCCCCCGGCCGGCTCCGCTCCGGCCCCGCTCCCGCCACGGCCCCGCTCGGCTCTGCACGGGGAAGGAACGCGCCCAGCCCCGGCCCGACACCCCGCGGGGGCCGCGCACCGGGGATCCCTCCCCGGGGCTCGCTCACCGGGGGTCACTTGCCCGGTGGTCCCTCCCCGGGGGTCACTTGCCAGGGGTTGTTCACCGCGGGTCGCTCACCGGGGTCCCTCCCCAGGGCTCACTTACCGGGGCTTCTTCACCGCGGGTCGCTCACCGGCTGTCACTTACTGGGGGTCACTCGCCGGGTGTCGCTCAGCAGCAGCCACTCGCCGGGGGCCGCGCACGGGGGTCCTTCCCCCGGGGCCGCGCACCGGGGCCACTGCCCGGGGGTCTCTCCCCCGGGGCCGCGCACCGGGGCCGCTGCCCGGGGGCCGCTGCCCGGGGGCCGCTCAGCGGCAGCGCCCCCGCTCCCGGCCCCGCCCGCTCCCACCCTCACCCAAACCCCACCAACCGCCCTTCTCGGCCCCGCCCTCGCCCCGCCCAATCCCCGCCTCGCCCCCACTCCACCGCCTCCCATTGGCTGCGCACGTTCGGCCGTGGAGCGAGGAGCGCGCGGGGAGCGCTGCCTGGAAACCGGCGAGGGAATCCCGGGAATCCCCGAGGCGCCGGCGCTGCCCCGCCACTCCTGGAGCCAGCGGCCGTGCCCGCGCGGGGAGCGGGCACTCAGCGCCTGGCTGCGGCCGCCACAACGGCCAGGGAAGCAGGCGCCGGCCCCCGGCCAGCGAGGAGCCCTAAACTTATATTTGGCTAAAGAGTTCTTTTCTTGTTACCTTCTTTAAAAAATAGAACCCACAAGCAGAAAGGCGATCTCCTAAAGTGTTGTAACCTTTTAAGTCCACTTGTTGCCACACAACAATAGCATGCCAATATCACATCCAAAGATACAGAATCTTATAGAGATACACACAAATAGATATCTATACATATGTATGTGTATATATACATATCTATACAAATACACGCAAGAAAGTTTGGGGTTCCTGATGAGAGTTCTACATGGGTAACAGCGGACTGGTTTGATGTGTCAGACAACTGGGGGGACCATGAATGTAAGCTCTGAGTTTTGATTTATTGTCCTGGTTTGTAACTGCCTGCCTTCCCTTTGGGGGGAACACAGGCCTCTATTTTGCACGGTCTGTTTTGTTTTACTTTGCAGTGTAGACTAGGGGCAGAAGAGTTTGTGGAGCCAAACAGCTCGATGCAGATTCAGTTCCTTTAGTGGTGCCTAAAACTCAGGAGCTGGACTCCACGGTGCCGGTGGAACCCTCCCAACTCCGCCCGTTCCATGATTCCATCAAGTCAACCGTCAGCCCAGCACTGCCCCAGGAACCCCTAAAGCACTAAAGTGTGTCAGCCATGGTCAGATGCAGGCGCCTCTGAAAGACCTGCCGGGGTGCTGGCTCCGCCTGGGCAACCCATTGCAGTGCCCGAGCCCCCTCCGAAAAACACAGCGAGAAACCTTTCTCCAGGAGCTGACATGAAGCTCCCTGCCTCAGCCTCGGGCCACGTGCCCTGGTCCTCCCAGCGCAGGCTCCTTTCCAGCAGCCCCCTCGGCAGAAGGCGGCTCAGGGCTCCCCTCTGCCCCCCCGGCCGGCTCCGCTCCGGCCCCGCTCCCGCCACGGCCCCGCTCCGGCCCCGCTCCCGCCACGGCCCCGCTCGGCTCTGCACGGGGAAGGAACGCGCCCAGCCCCGGCCCGACACCCCGCGGGGGCCGCGCACCGGGGATCCCTCCCCGGGGCTCACTCATTGGGGGTCCCTCCCCGGGGCTTACTCACCGGGGGTCACTTGCCCGGTGGTCCCTCCCCGGGGGTCACTTGCCAGGGGTTGTTCACCGCGGGTCGCTCACCGGGGTCCCTCCCCAGGGCTCACTTACCGGGGCTTCTTCACCGCGGGTCGCTCACCGGCTGTCACTTACTGGGGGTCACTCGCCCGGTGTTGCTCAGCAGCAGCCACTCGCCGGGGGCCGCGCACGGGGGTCCTTCCCCCGGGGTCGCGCACCGGGGCCACTGCCCGGGGGCCGCTGCCCGGGGGCCGCTCAGCGGCAGAGCCCCCGCTCCCGGCCCCGCCCGCTCCCACCCTCACCCAAACCCCACCAACCGCCCTTCTCGGCCCCGCCCTCGCCCCGCCCAATCCCCGCCTCGCCCCGCCCACTCCACCGCCTCCCATTGGCTGCGCACATTCGGCCGTGCAGCGAGGAGCGCGCGGGGAGCGTTGCCTGGAAACTGGCGAGGGAATCCCGGGAATCCCCGAGGCGCCGGCGCTGCCCCGCCACTCCTGGAGCCAGCGGCGAGGAGCGGGCTCTGCTCTTCCCCGCCCCTCCCCGGCAGCAGGGAGACCTGGCCAGAGGGGCTCCTGTGTGTGACTCCAGCAGGTCTCCCAAAGGCTCTGGGAGGGATGGAGTCTCTTGCCAGAAGTAACTGAGGTGCCGAGATACTCCGTCCCTTGCTCTTGCCATACTGGATCGGGGAAGAGCCCTGGAGTCGGGAACACCTGCTTTTGCCATAGGAGACAACACAGCAAATGTTCCTGCACAGGATCCTGATGTGGCACTGGGAGAGCATCAAGGGACGCATGGATTGGGCACCTCATATTTGGGATAAAGTGTCGTTTGTCTTCAATTTTCGGAGACGAGTGCAGGATTCCGAAAAGAAACAAACAACAGCCTTTATCCCAAAAAAAAAAGCCTGTTTGCTTTCGTTTTGAGAGCCAGTTGGTGGCACAGCCTGGGCACTTCTTGGGCAGCAAGAGCTTCTGTGGTGGTACCTTTTATCTGGCAACAATGTTCATTTGCATTCAATTTTTGGATCTACGTTGGCCATTGCAGAGCAGGGCTGAAAAAAAAGGAAAAGCAGCCCTTTCCTCCAGGAAAGAAAGCCTGGATCCTTTGGCTTCAGGTGCAGTTGGTGGGGCAGCCTGGGCACTCCTATGGCAGGAAAGAGATTTCTGTGGTGGCACCTTTTGTCTGGCAAGAATCTTCATTTGGATTCAATTTTTTAAAAGGTGGGACAGGCCATTACAGCACAGGGCTGAAAAAAGGGAACAGCAGCTCTTTGCACCAGGAAAAAAAGTCTGGAAGCTTTGGCTCGGAGGTGCAGTTGTTGGGGCAGCCTGGGCACTTCTTGGGCAGAAAGATCTTTCTGTGGTGGCACCTTTTGTCTGGCATGAATCTTCATTTGGATTGGATTTTATCAGCAGGTGGGACAGGCCATTGCAGCACAGAGCAGAAAAAAGGGAACAGCACCTCTATCCCTAAGGAAAAAAGTCTGGATGCTTAGGCTTTCAGATGAAGTTGGCGGGGCAGCCTGGGCACTTCTTGGGCAGCAAAGAGCTTTCTGTGGTGGCACCTTTTGTCTGGCAGGAATCTTCATTTGGATTCAATTTTCCAGGAGGTGGGACAGGCCATTGCAGCACAGGGCTGAAAAAAGGGAACAGCAGCTCTTTCCCTAAGGAAAAAAAGGCTGGAAGCTTTGGCTTGGAGGTGCAGTTGGTGGGGCAGCCTGGGCACTTCTTGGGCAGCAAGAGTTTTCTGCGGTGCTATCATTTGTATGGCAGAAATCTTCATTTGGATTCTATTTCTCAGGAGGTGGGACAGGTCATTGCAGCATAGGGCTGAAAAAAGGGAACAGTAGCTCTTTCCCTAAGGAAAAAAAGTCTGGAAGCTTTGGCTTGGAGGTGCAGTTGGTGGGGCAGCCTGGGCACTTCTTGGGAAGCCAGGAGCTTTCTGTGGTGGTACCTTTTGTCTGGCCGGAATCTTCATTTGCATTTAAATTTCAGGAGGTGGGACTGGCCATTGCAGCGCAGGGCTGAAAAAAGGGAACAGAAGCTCTTTCCCTAAGGAAAAACAGTCTGGAAGCTTTGGCTTTGAGTTGCAGTTCGTGGGGCAGCCTGGGCACTTCTTGGGCAGCAAGAGTTTTCTGTGGTGGCACCTTTTGTCTGGCAGCAATCTTTATTTGGAGTAAATTGTTCAGGAGGTGGGACAGGCCGTTGCATCGCAGGGCAGAAAAAAGGGAACAGAAGCTCTTTCCCTAGGAAAAACAGTCTGGAAGCTTTGGCTTTGAGGTGTAGTTGTTGGGGCAGCCTGGGCACTTCTTGGGCAGCAAAGAGCTTTCTGTGGGGGCACCTTTTGTCTGGCACGAATCTTCATTTAGATTCAATTTTTCAGGAGGTGGGACAGGATATTGCAGAGCAGGGCTGAAAAAAGGGAACAGCAGCTCTTTCCCTAAGGAAAAAAAGTCTGGAAGCTTTGGCTTGGAGGTGCAGTTGGTGGGGCAGCCTGGGCACTTCTTGGGCAGTACGAGTTTTTTGTGGTGGCACCTTTTGTCTGGCAGAAATCTTCATTTGGATTCTATTTTTCAGGAGGTGGGACAGGTCATTGCAGAATAGGGCTGAAAAAAGTGAACAGCAGGCCTTTCCCTAGGGAAAAAAGTCTGGAAGCTTAGGCTTTGAGATGAAGTTGGTGGGGCAGACTGGGCACTTCTTGGGAAGGAAGAGTATTTGGTGGTGGCACGTTTTGTCTGGCAGGAATCTTCATTTGCTTTCAATTTTTTAAAAGGTGGGACCAACCATTGAAACGCAGGGCAGAAAAAAGGGAACAGCAGCTCTTTCTCTAATGAAAAAAAGGCTGGAAGCTTTGGCTTGGAGGTGCAGTAGGTGGGTCAGCCTGGGCACTTCTTGGGCAGCAAGAGTTTTCTGTTGTGGCACCTTTTGTATGGCAGAAATCTTCATTTGGATTCGATTTTTCAGGAGGTGGGACAGGTCATTGCAGCATAGGGCTGAAAAAAGTGAACAGCAGGCCTTTCCCTAGGAAAAACAGTCTGGAAGCTTTGGCTTGGCGGTGCAGTTGTTGTGGCAGCCTGGGCACCTCTTGGGCAGCAAAGAGCTTTCTGTGGGGGCACCTTTTGTATGGCAGCAATCTTCATTTGGATTCTATTTCTCAGGAGGTGGGACAGGATAATGCAGCATAGGCTGAAAAAAGGGAACAGCACCTCTATCCCTAAGGAAAAAAGTCTGGAAGCTTTGGCTTGGAGGTGCAGTTGGTGGGGCAGACTGGGCACTTCTTGGGCAGCAAAGATCTTTCTGTAGTGGCACCTTTTGTCTGGCAGCAATCTTCATTTGGATTCAATTTTCCAGGAGGTGGGACAGGCCATTGCAGCACAGGGCTGAAAAAAGGGAACAGCAGCTCTTTCCACCAGGAAAAATCTCTGGATCCTTTTGCTTCTGCTGCAGTTGGTGGGGCAGCCTGGGCACTTCATGGGCAGCAAGAATGTTCTGTTGTGGCACCTTTTGTGTGGCAAGAATCGTCATTTGGAGTCAATTATTCAGAAGATGGGACAGGCCATTGCAGTGCTGGGCAGAAAAAAGTGAACAGCAGCTCTTTCCCTAAGGAAAAAAAGTCTGGAAGCTTTGGCTTGGAGGTGCAGTTGTTGGGGCAGCCTGGGCACTTCTTGGGCAGCAAAGATCTTTCTGTAGTGGCACCTTTTGTCTGGCAGCAATCTTCATTTGGATTCAATTTTCCAGGAGGTGGGACAGGCCATTGCAGCACAGGGCTGAAAAAAGGGAACAGCAGCTCTTTCCACCAGGAAAAATCTCTGGATCCTTTTGCTTCTGCTGCAGTTGGTGGGGCAGCCTGGGCACTTCATGGGCAGCAAGAATGTTCTGTTGTGGCACCTTTTGTGTGGCAAGAATCGTCATTTGGAGTCAATTATTCAGAAGATGGGACAGGCCATTGCAGTGCTGGGCAGAAAAAAGTGAACAGCAGCTCTTTCCCTAAGGAAAAAAAGTCTGGAAGCTTTGGCTTGGAGGTGCAGTTGTTGGGGCAGCCTGGGCACTTCTTGGGCAGCAAAGAGCTCTCTGTGGTGGCACCTTTTGTCTGGCAGAAATCTTCATTTGGATTCAATTTTTCAGGAGGTGGGACAGGACATTGCAGCACAGGGCTGAAAAAAGGGAACAGCAGGCCTTTCCCTAGGAAAAACAGTCTGGAAGCTTTGGCTTTGAGGTGCATTTGGTGGGGCAGCCTGGGTACTTCTTGGGTAGCAAAAATCTTTCTCTAGTGGCACCTTTTGCCTGGCAAGAATCTGCATTTGGAGCAAACTTTTCAGGAGTTGGGACCGGCTATTGCAGCGCAGGGCTGAAAAAAGGGAACAGCAGGCCTTTTCCTAATGAAAAAAACTCTGGAAGCTTTGGCTTTGAGGTGCAGTTGGTGGGGCAGCCGGGGCACTTCTTGGGCAGCAAGACCTTTCTGTGGTGGTACCTTTTGTATGGCAGAAATCTTCATTTGGATTCTATATTTCAGGAGGTGGGACAGGCCATTGCAGCACAGGGCTGAGAAAAGGGAACAGCAGCCCTTTCCCTAAGGAAAAAAAGTCTGGAACCTTTGGCTTCAGGTGTAGTTGGTGCAGCCTGGGCACTTCTTGTACAGCAAGAGTTTTCTGTGGTGGCACCTTTTGTCTGGCATCAATCTTCATTTGCCTTCAATTTTTCAAAAGGTGGGACGGGCCATTGCAGCGCAGGGCAGAAAAAAGGGAACAGCAGCTCTTTCCCTAAGGAAAAAAAGTGTGGAACCTTTGGCTTTGAGGTGCAGTTATTGGAACAGCCTGGGCACTTCTTGGGCAGCAAAGAGCTCTCTGTGGTGGCACTTCTGACTGGCATCAATCTTCATTTGCTTTCAATTTTTTCAGGAGGTGGGACAGGCCATTGCAACGCAGGGCAGAAAAAAAGGGAACAGCAGCTCATTCCACCATCAAAAAAAGTCTGGAAGCTTTGGCTCGGAGGTGCAGTTGTTGGGGCAGCCTGGGCACTTCTTGGGCAGCAAAGAGATTTCTGTGGTGGCACCTTCTGTCTGGCAGGAATCTTCATTTGGAGCAAATTTTTCAGGAGGTGGGACCGGCCATTGCAGCGCAGGGCTGAAAAAAGGGAACAGCACCTCTATCCCTAAGGAAAAAAGTCTGGAAGCTTAGGCTTTGAGATGAAGTTGGTGGGGCAGCCTGGGCACTTCTTGGGCAGCAAAGAGCTTTCTGTGGTGGCACCTTTTGTCTGGCAGGAATCTTCATTTGGATTCAATTTTCCAGGAGGTGGGACAGGCCATTGCAGCACAGGGCTGAAAAAATGAAACAGCAGCTCTTTCCCTAAGGAAAAAAAGTCTGGAAGCTTTGGCTTGGAGGTGCAGTTGGTGGGGCAGCCTGGGCACTTCTTGGGAAGCCAGGAGCTTTCTGTGGTGGTACCTTTTTTCTGGCCGGAATCTTCATTTGCATTTAAATTTCAGGAGGTGGGACTGGCCATTGCAGCGCAGGGCTGAAAAAAGGGAACAGAAGCTCTTTCCCTAATGAAAAAAAGGCTGGAAGCTTTGGGTTGGAGGTGCAGTTCGTGGGGCAGCCTGGGCACTTCTTGGGCAGCAAAGAGCTTTCTGTGGTGGCACCTTTTGTCTGGCAGGAATCTTCATTTGGATTCTATTTCTCAGGAGGTGGGACAGGCCATTGCAGCGCAGGGCTGAAAAAAGGGAACAGCATCTTTCCCTAAGGAAAAAAAGTCTGGAAGCTTTGGCTTTGAGGTGTAGTTGTTGGGGCAGACTGGGCACTTCTTGGGAAGGAACAGTTTTCTGTGGTGGCATGTTTTGTCTGGCAGGAATCTTCAATTGCTTTCAATTTTTCAAAAGGTGGGACCGGTCATTGCAGCACAGGGCAGAAAAAAGGGAACAGCAGCTAATTCCACCAGGAAAAAAAGTCTGGATGCTTTCGCTTCTGCTGCAGTTGGTGGGGAGCCTGGGCACTTCTTGGGCAGCCAGGAGCTTTCTGTGGTCGTACCTTTTTTCTGGCAGGAATCTTCATTTGCATTTAAATTTCAGGAGGTGGGACAGGTCATTGCAGCGCAGGGCTGAAAAAAGGGAACAGAAGCTCTTTCCCTAGGAAAAACAATCTGGAAACTTTGGCTTTGAGGTGCAGTTGGTGGGGCAGCCTGGGCACCTCTTGGGCAGCAAAGAGCTTTCTGTGGGGGCACCTTTTGTATGGCAGCAATCTTCATTTGGATTCAATTTTTCAGGAGGTGGGACAGGTCATTGCAGCATAGGGCTGAAAAAAGTGAACAGCAGGCGTTTCCCTAGGAAAAAGAGTCTGGAAGCTTTGGCTTGGAGGTGCAGTTGGTGGGGCAGCCTGGGCACCTCTTGGGCAGCAAAGAGCTTTCTGTGGGGGCACCTTTTGTATGGCAGCAATCTTCATTTGGATTCAATTTTTCAGGAGGTGGGACAGGTCATTGCAGCATAGGGCAGAAAAAAGGGAACAGCAGGCCTTTCCCTAGGAAAAACAGTCTGGAAGCTTTGGCTTGGAGGTGCAGTTGGTGGGGCAGCCTGGGCACTTCTTGGGCAGCAAAGAGCTTTCTGTGGTGGCACCTTTTGTCTGGCAGGAATCTTCATTTGCTTTCAATTTTTTAAAAGGTGGGACCGGCCATTGCAACGCAGGGCAGAAAAAAGGGAACAGCAGCTCTTTCCCTAAGGAAAAAAAGTCTGGAAGCTTTGGCTTGGAGGTGCAGTTGGTGGGGAAGCCTGGGCACTTCTTGGGCAGCCAGGAGCTTTCTGTGGTGGCACCTTTTTTCTGGCAGGAATCTTCATTTGCATTTAAATTTCAGGAGGTGGGACTGGCCATTCCAGCGCAGGGCTGAAAAAATGAAACAGCAGCTCTTTCCCTAAGGAAAACAAGTCTGGAAGCTTTGGCTTGGAGGTGCAGTTGGTGGGGCAGCCTGGGCACTTTTTGGGCAGCAAGAGTTTTCTGTGGTGGCACCTTTTGTATGGCAGCAATCTTTATTTGGAGTAAATTGTTCAGGAGGTGGGACAGGCCGTTGCATCGCAGGGCAGAAAAAAGGGAACAGAAGCTCTTTCCATTAGGAAAAAAAGTCTGGAAGCTTTGGCTTGGAGGTGCAGTTGGTAGGGCAGCCTGGGCACTTCTTGGGCAGCCAGGAGTTTTCTGTGGTGGCACCTTTTGTCTGGCAGGAATCTTCATTTGCATTTAAATTTCAGGAGGTGGGACCGGCCATTCCAGCGCAGGGCTGAAAAAAGGGAACAGAAGCTCTTTCCCTAGGAAAAACAGTCTGGAAGCTTTGGCTTTGAGGTGTAGTTGTTGGGGCAGCCTGGGCACTTCTTGGGCAGCAAAGAGCTTTCTGTGGGGGCACCTTTTGTCTGGCACGAATCTTCATTTAGATTCAATTTTTCAGGAGGTGGGACAGGATATTGCAGAGCAGGGCTGAAAAAAGGGAACAGCAGCTCTTTCCCTAAGGAAATACAGTCTGGAAGCTTTGGCTTGGAGGTGCAGTTGGTGGGGCAGCCTGGGCACTTCTTGGGCAGCAAGAGTTTTCTGTGGTGCTATCTTTTGTATGGCAGAAATCTTCATTTGGATTCTATTTTTCAGGAGGTGGGACAGGTCATTGCAGCATAGGGCTGAAAAAAGGGAACAGCAGCTCTTTCCCTAGGAAAAACAGTCTGGAAGCTTTGGCTTGGAGATGCAGTTGGTGGGGCAGCCTGGGCACTTCTTGGGCAGCAAAGAGCTTTCTGTGGTGGCACCTTTTGTCTGGCTCGAATCTTCATTTGGATTCAATTTTTCAGGAGGTGGGACAGGATAATGCAGAGCAGAGTTGAAAAAAGGGAACAGCAGCTCTTTCCACCAGGAAAAAAAGTCTGGAAGCTTTGGATTGGAGGTGCAGTTGGTGGGGCAGCCTGGGCACTTTTTGGGCAGCAAGAGTTTTCTGTGGTGGCACCTTTTGTATGGCAGGAATCTTCATTTGCTTTCAATTTTTTAAAAGGTGGGACCGGCCATTGCAACGCAGGGCAGAAAAAAGGGAACAGCACCTCTTTCTCTAATGAAAAAAAAGCTGGAAGCTTTGGCTTGGAGGTGCAGTAGGTGGGTCAGCCTGGGCACTTTTTGGGCAGAAAGAGTTTTCTGTTGTGGCACCTTTTGTATGGCAGAAATCTTCATTTGGATTCGATTTTTCAGGAGGTGGGACAGGTCATTGCAGCATAGGGCTGAAAAAAGTGAACAGCAGGCCTTTCCCTAGGAAAAACAGTCTGGAAGCTTTGGCTTGGAGGTGCAGTTGGTGGGGCAGCCTGGGCACCTCTTGGGCAGCAAAGAGCTTTCTGTGGGGGCACCTTTTGTATGGCAGCAATCTTCATTTGGATTCTATTTCTCAGGAGGTGGGACAGGATAATGCAGCACAGGGCAGAAAAAAGGGAACAGAAGCTCTTTCCCTAAGGAAAAACAGTCTGGAAGCTTTGGCTTGGAGGTGCAGTTGGTGGGGCAGACTGGGCACTTCTTGGGCAGCAAAGATCTTTCTGTAGTGGCACCTTTTGTCTGGCAGCAATCTTCATTTGGATTCAATTTTTCAGGAGGTGGGACAGGTCATTGCAGAATAGGGCTGAAAAAAGGGAACAGCAGGCCTTTCCCTAGGAAAAACAGTCTGGAAGCTTTGGCTTGGAGGTGCAGTTGGTGGGGCAGCCTGGGCACTTCTTGGGCAGCAAAGAGCTTTCTGTGGTGGCAACTTTTGTCTGGCAGGAATCTTCATTTGCTTTCAATTTTTTAAAAGGTGGGACAGGCCATTGCAACGCAGGGCAGAAAAAAGGGAACAGCAGCTCTTTCCACCCGGAAAAAAAGTCTGGAAGCTTTGGCTCGGAGGTGCAGTTGTTGGGGCAGCCTGGGCACTTCTTGGGCAGCAAAGAGCTTTCTGTGGTGGCACCTTCTGTCTGGCAGGAATCTTCATTTGGATTCTATTTTTCAGGAGGTGGGACCGGCCATTGCAGCGCAGGGCTTAAAAAAGAGAACAGCATCTTTCCCTAAGGAAAAAAAGTCTGGAAGTTTTGGCTTTGAGGTGCAGTTGTTGGGGCAGACTGGGCACTTTTTGGGCAGCAAAGAGCTTTCTGTGGTGGCACATTTTGTCTAGCAGGAATCTTCATTTGGATTGAATTTTCCAGGAGGTTGGACCGGCCATTCCAGCGCAGGGCTGAAAAAAGGGAACAGAAGCTCTTTCCACCAGGAAAAATCTCTGGATCCTTTTGCTTCTGCTGCAATTGGTGGGGCAGCCTGGGCACTTCATGGGCAGCAAGAATTTTCTGTGGTGGCACCTTTTGTGTGGCAAGAAATCTTCATTTGGAGTAAATTGTTCAGGAGGTGGGACACGCCATTGCATCGCAGGGCAGAAAAAAGGGAACAGCAACTCTTTCCATTAGTAAAAAAGTCTGGAAGCTTTGGCTTTGAGGTGTAGTTGTTGTGGCAGCCTGGGCACTTCTTGGGCAGCAAGGAGCTCTCTGCGGTGGCACCTTTTCTATGGCAGAAATCTTCATTTGGATTCTATTTTTCAGGAGGTGGGACCGGCCATTGCAGCACAGGGCTGAAAAAAGGGAACAGCAGGCCTTTCCCTAGGAAAAACAGTCTGGAAACTTTGGCTTTGAGGTGCAGTTGGTGGGGTAGCCTGGGCACTTCTTGGGTAGAAGGAGCTTTCTGTGGTGGCACCTTTTGTCTTGCAGGAATCTTTAGTTGGATTCAATTTTGGGAGTTATTTTGGTCATTGTAGTGCAGGGCTGAAAAATCGATGAGCAGCTCTTTTCCACAGGAAAGTAAGTCTGGATCCTTTGGCTTCAGGTGCAGTTGGTGGGGCAGCCTGAGCACTTCTTGGGAAGCAAGAACTTTCTGTGGTGGCACCTCTTTTCTAGGAGGTGTTTGTTCCCTGTTAGCAAGTCCCTTATGGCATCAATCACAGAGCACTGGGACTGCTCACAGGGCGTGATGAAGTAAGGCACTGGTAGTCGAGAAAGAGGGGCTAGAAAATTAAATTCCTGTATCTAGTTGCCTTCCTTAATTACAGAAATCGATACTCTTGTGACATGATCTGTACTGACCCTGCTAAGGATGTACTTTTGCCCTGACCCCTTGCTCCAGATGTTCCAGGTACACCAAAGGAAACAAGAGAGAATCTCAGCGAAGCCAAAAATCAGCTCTTATGGCAGTTGACACTCTATGGGGTTTAGCACTGGAGCTCAATCTCTCTGGGATGGCTGGTCCAGAACAGTGTATTTACTGAATGGTGCTGTTGCTGAACTTCCCTGGGCATGTTGCAATTGGCTACTGAGGCTGAAAGGTTTCCTCGAAGGATTTTTATCTTTTGAAACTACAGGCTGAATTTGAGGGATAAACTCCAGTATCAAAGTTGATCAAACAGAAAAGAGTGTTTCTTCTACAACAGATTTGAAATAGTCCACTTGTAAAAATCACAAAGCTTGAAGCCTACTCAGCAGAGCTGATTCCTCATCTGCACTGATCATCAGCAACTGGCCTCTCTCCTATTTCAGAGTCTCATCTGTGTACACTGGATTAAGGCCTCCTAACTTCTTAAGAAAAGTAGTGTTATAAGTTCACTTTTCTGGCAAGTTTTCCTTAGCAGATGGGTTGAAAAGCAAAACTTTGGTGCCATGACCAATGAATGCAGAGCGGTGCTAGAGAGCCCAAGGTTATTTGTGGTGCTAGCTTTGCTCCACTCTCTAAGAACTTCTGTCCAGATCAGTGCTGGCAACAAGAATTCCAGGTTAACGCTTGTTTCATTTTTCAGGCTTTGCATTTCAAGAATGGAGAGTTGTTATTGGAAACGCTGCCATGGCTGTCAGTAACAGCCTCGGAAAACAGTTTTTCTTATTTCTGAAGGGAGAAGTTTCCAACCCAGCTTTGGAGTATGCAAATAGTTGAATGACTTGTTGTACAATTGGAAATAAAAATCCACACATTTGCTCGGATTAATGTCTTAACTTATATTTGGCTAAAGAGTCCTTTTCTTGTTACCTTCTTTAAAAAATAGAACCCACAAGCAGAAAGGTGATCTCCTAAAGTGTTGTAACCTTTTAAGTCCATTTGTTGCCACACAACAATAGCATGCCAATATCACATCCAAAGATACAGAATCTTATAGAGATACACACAAATGTATACCTATACATATCTATGTATCTATATCTATCTACCTATACATATCTATACAAATACACACAAGAAAGTTTGGGGTTCCTGATGAGAGTTCTACACGGGTAATGAACAGAGGACTGGTTTGATGTGTCAGACAACTGGGGGGACCAAGAACATATGTTCTGAGCTTTGATTTACTGTCCTGGTTTGTAACTGCCTGCCCTTCCCTTTGGGGGGAACACAGGCCTCTATTTTGCACGGTCTGTTTTGTTTTACTTTGCAGTGTAGACTAGGGGCAGAAGAGTTTGTGGAGCCAAACAGCTCGATGCAGATTCAGTTCCTTTGGTGGTGCCTAAAACTCAGGAGCTGGACTCCACGGTGCCGGTGGGACCCTCCCAACTCAGCCCGTTCCATGAGTCCATCAAGTCCAACTGTCAACCCAGCACTGCCCCAGGAACCCCCAAAGCACTAAAGTGTGTCAGCCATGGCCAGATGCAGGCGCCTCTGAAAGACCTGCTGGGGTGCTGGCTCCGCCTGGGCAACCCATTGCAGTGCCCGAGCCCCCTCCGAAAAACACAGTGAGAAACCTTTCCCCTGCCTCAGCCTCGGGCCACGTGCCCCGGTCCTCCCAGCGCAGGCTCCTTTCCAGCAGCCCCCTCGGCAGAAGGCGGCTCAGGGCTCCCCTCTGCCCCCCCGGCCGGCTCCGCTCCGGCCCCGCTCCCGCCACGGCCCCGCTCGGCTCTGCACGGGGAAGGAACGCGCCCAGCCCCGGCCCGACACCCCGCGGGGGCCGCGCACCGGGGATCCCTCCCCGGGGCTCGCTCACCGGGGGTCACTTGCCCGGTGGTCCCTCCCCGGGGGTCACTTGCCAGGGGTTGTTCACCGCGGGTCGCTCACCGGGGTCCCTCCCCAGGGCTCACTTACCGGGGCTTCTTCACCGCGGGTCGCTCACCGGCTGTCACTTACTGGGGGTCACTCGCCGGGTGTCGCTCAGCAGCAGCCACTCGCCGGGGGCCGCGCACGGGGGTCCTTCCCCCGGGGCCACGCACCGGGGCCACTGCCCGGGGGTCTCTCCCCCGGGGCCGCGCACCGGGGCCGCTGCCCGGGGGCCCGCTCAGCGGCAGCACCCCCGCTCCCGGCCCCGCCCGCTCCCACCCTCACCCAAACCCCACCAACCGCCCTTCTCGGCCCCGCCCTCGCCCCGCCCAATCCCCGCCTCGCCCCGCCCACTCCACCGCCTCCCATTGGCTGCGCACATTCGGCCGTGGAGCGAGGAGCGCGCGGGGAGCGTTGCCTGGAAACTGGCGAGGGAATCCCGGGAATCCCCGAGGCGCCGGCGCTGCCCCGCCACTCCTGGAGCCAGCGGCCGTGCCCGCGCGGGGAGCGGGCACTCAGCGCCTGGCTGCGGCCGCCACAACGGCCAGGGAAGCAGGCGCGCGGAAGGCGCGCTTCGGCCCCCGGCCAGCGAGGAGCCCTAAAAAGAACAAAAGTGTTGAAAGAGAGGGAACTCATCGCACCATCACAGAACATGCTGAGTTGGAAGGGACCCACGAGGAGCGTCGAGTGCAAGCCTTTGCCCGGCACAGGACCGACCCCAAGAGTCACACCGTGTGCCTGAACTCTGCCAGCCTTGGTTTGTGACCACTGCCCTGGAGAGCCTGGTCCAGTGCCAACCACCCTCGGAGGGAAGAACCTTTCCCAAATATCCCCCCTAAACCCACGTGAAAAAAACCTATTTGCAACCAAAAAAAAAAAAGTTTCTATTTTCTTCCTTCCCCTTCTCCTTATTTAGTGTTTACACAACAGTACTGCAGTGCCCTACTGGCTCAAAACTGAACTACTTGAAGTCCTTGCCGTATAGGCTGGATTTTGCCCCTTAGGCAGAGGCTAATCTGTCTGCAGTCCACCAGGACTGCCAGAGCTTGGGGAAGGGATGGAGGCTATCGCAGGAAGGAACAGAGATGCGGAGATATTCCCTGATATTCTACTCTAGAAGCGGCTCAAGAGACAGCCCTGGAGTTGGAAACACTTGCCTTCGTCACTGGACGATCTTGTCCAGCACCACAGAAAGGATCTTCTCCTCCGGCAAAGCCGCAGCTTCCCGGGAGCCGTGGATTGAGAACCGGTGTCTTGGGGACAGGAGCTGCTGGGCCACCTGCTCCTGGGAATCTTAGACGGCAATGGCCTGGGCTCCCACTCCTACCCGCAGCCTTTTGCTGCCATGTGCATCCTCGGCGAGGAGCGGGCTCTGCTCTTCCCCGCCCCTCCCCGGCAGCAGGGAGACCTGGCCAGAGGGGCTCCTGTGTGTGACTCCAGCAGGTCTCCCAAAGGCTCTGGGAGGGATGGAGTCTCTTGCCAGAAGTAACTGAGGTGCCGAGATACTCCGTCCCTTGCTCTTGCCATACTGGATCGGGGAAGAGCCCTGGAGTCGGGAACACCTGCTTTTGCCATAGGAGACAACACAGCAAATGTTCCTGCACAGGATCCTGATGTGGCACTGGGAGAGCATCAAGGGACGCATGGATTGGGCACCTCATATTTGGGATAAAGTGTCGTTTGTCTTCAATTTTCGGAGACGAGTGCAGGATTCCGAAAAGAAACAAACAACAGCCTTTATCCCAAAAAAAAAAGCCTGTTTGCTTTCGTTTTGAGAGCCAGTTGGTGGCACAGCCTGGGCACTTCTTGGGCAGCAAGAGCTTCTGTGGTGGTACCTTTTATCTGGCAACAATGTTCATTTGCATTCAATTTTTGGATCTACGTTAGCCATTGCAGAGCAGGGCTGAAAAAAAAGGAAAAGCAGCCCTTTCCTCCAGGAAAGAAAGCCTGGATCCTTTGGCTTCAGGTGCAGTTGGTGGGGCAGCCTGGGCACTCCTTGGGCAGCAAAGAGATTTCTGTGGTGGCACCTTTTGTCTGGCAAGAATCTTCATTTGGATTCAATTTTTTAAAAGGTGGGACAGGCCATTACAGCACAGGGCTGAAAAAAGGGAACAGCAGCTCTTTGCACGAGGAAAAAAAGTCTGGAAGCTTTGGCTTGGAGGTGCAGTTGGTGGGGCAGCCTGGGCACTTCTTGGGAAGCCAGGAGCTTTCTGTGGTGGTACCTTTTTTCTGGCCGAAATCTTCATTTGCATTTAAATTTCAGGAGGTGGGACTGGTCATTGCAGCGCAGGGCTGAAAAAAGGGAACAGAAGCTCTTTCCCTAAAGAAAAAAAGGCTGGAAGCTTTGGCTTGGAGGTGCACTTCGTGGGGCAGCCTGGGCACTTCTTGGGCAGCAAAGAGCTTTCTGTGGTAGCACCTTTTGTCTGGCAGGAATCTTCATTTGGATTCTATTTCTCTGGAGGTGGGACAGGCCATTGCAGCGCAGGGCTGAAAAAAGGGAACAGCATCTTTCCCTAAGGAAAAAAAGTCTGGAAGCATTGGCTTTGAGGTGTAGTTGTTGGGGCAGACTGGGCACTTCTTGGGAAGGAACAGTTTTCTGTGGTGGCATGTTTTGTCTGGCAGGAATCTTCATTTGCTTTCAATTTTTTAAAAGGTGGGACCGACCATTGCAGGGCAAGGTTAAAAAAAGGGAACAGCAGCTCTTTCCCTAAGGAAAAAAAGTCTGGAAGCTTTGGCTTTGAGGTGTAGTTGTTGAGGCAGACTGGGCACTTCTTGGGCAGCAAAGAGCTTTCTGTGGTGGCAACTTTTGTCTAGCAGAAATCTTCATTTGGATTCAATTTTTCAAAAGGTGGGACCGGTCATTGCAGCACAGGGCAGAAAAAAGGGAACAGCAGCTAATTCCACCAGGAAAAAAAGTCTGGATGCTTTCGCTTCTGCTGCAGTTGGTGGGGAGCCTGGGCACTTCTTGGGCAGCCAGGAGCTTTCTGTGGTGGTACCTTTTGTCTGGCAGGAATCTTCATTTGCATTTAAATTTTAGGAGGTGGGACCGGCCATTCCAGCACAGGGCTGAAAAAAGGGAACAGCAGCTCTTTGCACGAGGAAAAAAAGTCTGGAAGCTTTGGCTCGGAGGTGCAGTTGTTGGGGCAGCCTGGGCACTTCTTGGGCAGAAAGATCTTTCTGTGGTGGCACCTTTTGTCTGGCATGAATCTTCATTTGGATTGGATTTTATCAGCAGGTGGGACAGGCCATTGCAGCACAGGGCAGAAAAAAGGGAACAGCACCTCTATCCCTAAGGAAAAAAGTCTGGAAGCTTAGGCTTTGAGATGAAGTTGGTGGGGCAGCCTGGGCACTTCTTGGGCAGCAAAGAGCTTTCTGTGGTGGCACCTTTTGTCTGGCAGGAACCTTCATTTGGATTCAATTTTCCAGGAGGTGGGACAGGCCATTGCAGCACAGGGCTGAAAAAAGGGAACAGCAGCTCTTTCCCTAAGGAAAAAAAGTCTGGAAGCTTTGGCTTGGAGGTGCAGTTGGTGGGGCAGCCTGGGCACTTCTTGGGCAGTACGAGTTTTTTGTGGTGGCACCTTTTGTCTGGCAGAAATCTTCATTTGGATTCTATTTCTCAGGAGGTGGGACAGGTCATTGCAGCATAGGGCTGAAAAAAGGGAACAGAAGCTCTTTCCCTAAGGAAAACAAGTCTGGAAGCTTTGGCTTGGAGGTGCAGTTGGTGGGGCAGCCTGGGCACTTCTTGGGAAGCCAGGAGCTTTCTGTGGTGGTACCTTTTTTCTGGCCGAAATCTTCATTTGCATTTAAATTTCAGGAGGTGGGACTGGCCATTGCAGCGCAGGGCTGAAAAAAGGGAACAGAAGCTCTTTCCCTAATGAAAAAAAGGCTGGAAGCTTTGGCTTGGAGGTGCACTTCGTGGGGCAGCCTGGGCACTTCTTGGGCAGCAAAGAGCTTTCTGTGGTAGCACCTTTTGTCTGGCAGGAATCTTCATTTGGATTCTATTTCTCTGGAGGTGGGACAGGCCATTGCAGCGCAGGGCTGAAAAAAGGGAACAGCATCTTTCCCTAAGGAAAAAAAGTCTGGAAGCTTTGGCTTTGAGGTGTAGTTGTTGGGGCAGACTGGGCACTTCTTGGGAAGGAACAGTTTTCTGTGGTGGCATGTTTTGTCTGGCAGGAATCTTCATTTGCTTTCAATTTTTTAAAAGGTGGGACCGACCATTGCAGGGCAAGGTTAAAAAAAGGGAACAGCAGCTCTTTCCCTAAGGAAAAAAAGTCTGGAAGCTTTGGCTTTGAGGTGTAGTTGTTGAGGCAGACTGGGCACTTTTTGGGCAGCAAGAGTTTTCTGTGGTGGCACCTTTTGTATGGCAGCAATCTTTATTTGGAGTAAATTGTTCAGGAGGTGGGACAGGCCGTTGCATCGCAGGGCAGAAAAAAGGGAACAGAAGCTCTTTCCATTAGGAAAAAAAGTCTGGAAGCTTTGGCTTGGAGGTGCAGTTGGTAGGGCAGCCTGGGCACTTCTTGGGCAGCCAGGAGCTTTCTGTGGTGGCACCTTTTTTCTGGCAGGAATCTTCATTTGCATTTAAATTTCAGGATGTGGGACCGGCCATTCCAGCGCAGGGCTGAAAAAAGGGAACAGAAGCTCTTTCCCTAGGAAAAACAGTCTGGAAGCTTTGGCTTTGAGGTGTAGTTGTTGGGGCAGCCTGGGCACTTCTTGGGCAGCAAAGAGCTTTCTGTGGGGGCACCTTTTGTCTGGCACGAATCTTCATTTAGATTCAATTTTTCAGGAGGTGGGACAGGATATTGCAGAGCAGGGCTGAAAAAAGGGAACAGCAGCTCTTTCCCTAAGGAAATACAGTCTGGAAGCTTTGGCTTGGAGGTGCAGTTGGTGGGGCAGCCTGGGCACTTCTTGGGCAGCAAAGAGCTTTCTGTGGGGGCACCTTTTGTCTGGCACGAATCTTCATTTGGATTCTATTTTTCAGGAGGTGGGACAGGTCATTGCAGCATAGGGCTGAAAAAAGGGAACAGAAGCTCTTTCCCTAAGGAAATACAGTCTGGAAGCTTTGGCTTGGAGGTGCAGTTGGTGGGGCAGACTGGGCACTTCTTGGGCAGCAAAGAGCTTTCTGTGGTGGCACCTTTTGTCTGGCACGAATCTTCATTTGGATTCAATTTTTCAGGAGGTGGGACAGGATAATGCAGAGCAGAGTTGAAAAAAGGGAACAGCAGCTCTTTCCACCAGGAAAAAAAGTCTGGAAGCTTTGGATTGGAGGTGCAGTTGGTGGGGCAGCCTGGGCACTTTTTGGGCAGCAAGAGTTTTCTGTGGTGGCACCTTTTGTATGGCAGAAATCTTCATTTGGATTCTATTTTTCAGGAGGTGGGACAGGTCATTGCAGCATAGGGCTGAAAAAAGTGAACAGCAGGCCTTTCCCTAGGAAAAACAGTCTGGAAGCTTTGGCTTGGAGGTGCAATTGGTGGGGCAGCCTGGGCACTTCTTGGGCAGCAAAGAGCTTTCTGTGGTGGCACCTTTTGTCTGGCAGGAATCTTCATTTGCTTTCAATTTTTTAAAAGGTGGGAGCGGCCATTGCAACGCAGGGCAGAAAAAAGGGAACAGCAGCTCATTCTCTAATGAAAAAAAGGCTGGAAGCTTTGGCTTGGAGGTGCAGTAGGTGGGTCAGCCTGGGCACTTTTTGGGCAGCAAGAGTTTTCTGTTGTGGCACCTTTTGTATGGCAGAAATCTTCATTTGGATTCGATTTTTCAGGAGGTGGGACAGGTCATTGCAGCATAGGGCTGAAAAAAGTGAACAGCAGGCCTTTCCCTAGGAAAAACAGTCTGGAAGCTTTGGCTTGGAGGTGCAGTTGGTGGGGCAGCCTGGGCACCTCTTGGGCAGCAAAGAGCTTTCTGTGGGGGCACCTTTTGTATGGCAGCAATCTTCATTTGGATTCTATTTCTCAGGAGGTGGGACAGGATAATGCAGCATAGGGCTGAAAAAAGGGAACAGAAGCTCTTTCCCTAAGGAAAAACAGTCTGGAAGCTTTGGCTTGGAGGTGCAGTTGGTGGGGCAGACTGGGCACTTCTTGGGCAGCAAAGATCTTTCTGTAGTGGCACCTTTTGTCTGGCAGCAATCTTCATTTGGATTCAATTTTTCAGGAGGTGGGACAGGTCATTGCAGCATAGGGCTGAAAAAAGGGAACAGCAGGCCTTTCCCTAAGGAAAAACAGTCTGGAAGCTTTGGCTTGGAGGTGCAGTTGGTGGGGCAGCCTGGGCACTTCTTGGGCAGCCAGGAGCTTTCTGTGGTGGTACCTTTTGTCTGGCAGGAATCTTCATTTGCATTTAAATTTTAGGAGGTGGGACCGGCCATTCCAGCGCAGGGCTGAAAAAAGGGAACAGAAGCTCTTTCCCTAAGGAAAAACAGTCTGGAATCTTTGGCTTTGAGGTGCAGTTGGTGGGGCAGCCTGGGCACTTCTTGGGCAGTAAAGAGCTTTCTGTGGTGGCACCTTTTGTCTGGCAGGAATCTTCATTTGGATTCTATTTCTCAGGAGGTGGGACAGGCCATTGCAGCGCAGGGTTAAAAAAAGGGAACAGCATCTTTCCCGAAGGAAAAACAGTCTGGAAGCTTTGGCTTGGAGGTGCAGTTGGTGGGGCAGACTGGGCACTTCTTGGGCAGCAAAGAGTTTTCTGTGGTGGCACCTTTTGTCTGGCAGGAATCTTCATTTGCTTTCAATTTTTCAAAAGGTGGGAGCGGTCATTGCAGCACAGGGCTGAAAAAAGGGAACAGCAGGTCTTTCCACCAGGAAAAAAAGTCTGGAAGCTTTGGCTTCTGCTGCAGTTGGTGGGGCAGCCTGGGCACTTCTTGGGCAGCAAGAGTTTTCTGTGGTGGCACCTTTTGTATGGCAGAAATCTTCATTTGGATTCTATTTTTCAGGAGGTGGGACAGGTCATTGCAGAATAGGGCTGAAAAAAGTGAACAGCAGTCCCTTCCCTAGGAAAAACAGTCTGGAAGCTTTGGCTTGGAGGTGCAATTGGTGGGGCAGCCTGGGCACTTTTTGGGCAGCAAAGAGCTTTCTGTGGTGGCACCTTTTGTCTGGCAGGAATCTTCATTTGCTTTCAATTTTTTAAAAGGTGGGACCGGCCATTGCAACGCAGGGCAGAAAAAAGGGAACAGCAGCTCATTCTCTAATGAAAAAAAGGCTGGAAGCTTTGGCTTGGAGGTGCAGTAGGTGGGTCAGCCTGGGCACTTTTTGGGCAGCAAGAGTTTTCTGTTGTGGCACCTTTTGTATGGCAGAAATCTTCATTTGGATTCGATTTTTCAGGAGGTGGGACAGGTCATTGCAGCATAGGGCTGAAAAAAGTGAACAGCAGGCCTTTCCCTAGGAAAAACAGTCTGGAAGCTTTGGCTTGGAGGTGCAGTTGGTGGGGCAGCCTGGGCACCTCTTGGGCAGCAAAGAGCTTTCTGTGGGGGCACCTTTTGTATGGCAGCAATCTTCATTTGGATTCTATTTCTCAGGAGGTGGGACAGGATAATGCAGCATAGGGCTGAAAAAAGGGAACAGAAGCTCTTTCCCTAAGGAAAAACAGTCTGGAAGCTTTGGCTTGGAGGTGCAGTTGGTGGGGCAGACTGGGCACTTCTTGGGCAGAAAAGATCTTTCTGTAGTGGCACCTTTTGTCTGGCAGCAATCTTCATTTGGATTCAATTTTTCAGGAGGTGGGACAGGTCATTGCAGCATAGGGCTGAAAAAAGGGAACAGCAGGCCTTTCCCTAGGAAAAACAGTCTGGAAGCTTTGGCTTGGAGGTGCAGTTGGTGGGGCAGCCTGGGCACTTCTTGGGCAGCAAAGAGCTTTCTGTGGTGGCACCTTTTGTCTGGCAGGAATCTTCATTTGCTTTCAATTTTTTAAAAGGTGGGACCGGCCATTGCAACGCAGGGCAGAAAAAAGGGAACAGCAGCTCTTTCCATTAGGAAAAAACAGTCTGGAAGCTTTGGCTTGGAGGTGCAGTTGGTGGGGCAGCCTGGGCACTTCTTGGGAAGCCAGGAGCTTTCTGTGGTGGTACCTTTTTTCTGGCAGGAATCTTCATTTGCATTAAATTTCAGGAGGTGGCACCGGCCATTCCAGCGCAGGGCTGAAAAAAGGGAACAGAAGCTCTTTCCACCAGGAAAAACAGTCTGGAACCTTTGGCTTCAAGTGTAGTTGTTGGGGCAGACTGGGCACTTCTTGGGCAGCAAAGAGTTTTCTGTGGTGGCCCTTTTGTCTGGCAGCAATCTTATTTGGATTAAATTGTTCAGGAGGTGGGACAGGCCATTGCATCGCAGGGCAGAAAAAAGGGATCAGCAGCTCTCTCCATTAGGAAAAACAGTCTGGAAGCTTTGGCTTGGAGGTGCTGTTTTTGGGTAGCCTGGGCACTTCTTGGGCAGTAAAGAGCTTTCTGTGGTGGCAACTTTTGTCTAGCAGGAATCTTCATTTGGATTCAATTTTTCAAAAGGTGGGACCGGTCATTGCAACGCAGGGCAGAAAAAAGGGAACAGAAACTGTTTCCCTAAGGAAAAAAAGTCTGGAAGCTTTGGCTTGGAGGTGCAGTTGGTGGGGCAGCCTGGGCACTTCTTAGACAGCAAAGAGCATTCTGTGGTGGCACTTTTGTCTGGCAGAAATCTTCATTTGGATTCTATTTTTCAGGAGGTGGGACAGGCCATTCAGCGCAGGGCAGAAAAAAAGGAAAAGCATCTCTTTCCACAAGGAATAAAAGTCTGGAACCTTTGGCTTGGAGGTGCAGTTGGTGGGGTAGCCTGGGCACTTCTTGGGAAGCAGGAGCTTTCTGTGGTGGCACCTTTTGTCTGGCAGCAACCTTTATTTGAATTAAATTCTTCAGGAGGTGGGACCGGCCATTGCAGCGCAGGGCAGAAAAAAGTGAACAGCAGGCCTTTCCCTAGGAAAAACAGTCTGGAAGCTTTGGCTTTGAGGTGTAGTTGTTGGGCAGCCTGGGCACTTCTTGGGCAGCAAGAAGATTTCTGTGGTGGCACCTTTTGTCTGGCACGAATCTTCATTTAGATTCAATTTTTCAAAAGGTGGGACCGGCCATTGCAGCGTAGGGTAAAAAAAGGAACAGCAGTTCTTTCCCTAAGGAAAAAAAGTCTGAACCTTTGGCTTCAGGTGTAGTTGTTGTGGCAGCCTGGGCACTTCTTGGGCAGCAAAGAGCTTTCTGTGGTGGCACCTTTTGTCTGGCAGCAACCTTTATTTGAATTAATTTCTTCAGGAGGTGGGACACGCCATTGCATCGCAGGGCAGAAAAAAGTGAACAGCAGGCCCTTCCCTAGGAAAAACAGTCTGGAAGCTTTGGCTTGGAGATGAAGTTGTTGGGGCAGCAGGGCACTTCTTGGGCAGCAAAGAGATTTCTGTGGTGGCAACTTTTGTCTGGCAGAATCTTCATCTGCTTTCAACTTTTCAAAAGGTGGGACCGGCCATTGCAGCGTAGGTTAAAAAAAGGGAACAGCAGTTCTTTCCCTAAGGAAAAAAGTCTGGAACCTTTGGCTTCAAGTGTAGTTGTTGTGGCAGACTGGGCACTTATTGGGCAGCAAAGAGCATTCTGTGGTGGCACCTTTTGTCTGGCAGGAATCTTCATTTGCTTTCAATTTTTCAAAAGGTGGGACCGGCCATTGCAGCGCAGGGTTAAAAAAAGGGAACAGCATCTTTCTTTAAGGAAAAAAAGTCTGGAAGCTTTGGCTTTGAGGTGTAGTTGTTAGGGCAGCCTGGGCACTTCTTGGGTAGCAAAGAGCTCTCTGTGGTGGCACCTTTGTCTGGCAGGAATCTTCATTTGCTTTCAATTTTTTAAAAGGTGGGACAGGCCATTGCAACGCAGGGCAGAAAAAAAGGGAACAGCAGCTCTTTCCACCCGGAAAAAAAGTCTGGAAGCTTTGGCTCGGAGGTGCAGTGGGCAGCCTGGGCACTTCTTGGGCAGCAAAGAGCTTTCTGTGGTGGCACCTTCTGTCTGGCAGGAATCTTCATTTGGATTCTATTTTTCAGGAGGTGGGACCGGCCATTGCAGCGCAGGGCTTAAAAAAGAGAACAGCATCTTTCCCTAAGGAAAAAAAGTCTGGAAGCTTTGGCTTTGAGGTGCACTTGTTGGGGCAGCCTGGGCACTTTTTGGGCAGCAAAGAGCTTTCTGTGGTGGCACATTTTGTCTATCAGGAATCTTCATTTGGATTGAATTTTCCAGGAGGTTGGACCGGCCATTGCAGCACAGGGCTGAAAAAAGGGAACAGCAGCTCTTTCCACCAGGAAAAATCTCTGGATCCTTTTGCTTCTGCTGCAATTGGTGGGGCAGCCTGGGCACTTCATGGGCAGCAAGAATTTTCTGTGGTGGCACCTTTTGTGTGGCAAGAAATCTTCATTTGGAGTAAATTGTTCAGGAGGTGGGACACGCCATTGCATCGCAGGGGCAGAAAAAAGGGAACAGCAACTCTTTCCATTAGTAAAAAAGTCTGGAAGCTTTGGCTTTGAGGTGTAAGTTGTTGTGGCAGCCTGGGCACTTCTTGGGCAGCAAGGAGCTCTCTGCGGTGGCACCTTTTCTATGGCAGAAATCTTCATTTGGATTCTATTTTTCAGGAGGTGGGACCGGCCATTGCAGCACAGGGCTGAAAAAAGGGAACAGCAGGCCTTTCCCTAGGAAAAACAGTCTGGAAACTTTGGCTTTGAGGTGCAGTTGGTGGGGCAGCCTGGGCACTTCTTGGGCATCAAAGAGCTTTCTGTGGTGGCACCTTTTGTCTGGCAGAAATCTTCATTTGGATTGAATTTTCCAGGAGGTGGGACAGGCGATTTCAGCGCAGGGCAGAAAAAAGGGAACAGCAGTCCTTTCTCCCAGGAAAGAAAGTCTGGATCCTTTGGCTTCAGGTGCATTTGGTGGGGTAGCCTGGGCACTTCTTGGGTAGAAGGAGCTTTCTGTGGTGGCACCTTTTGTCTTGCAGGAATCTTTAGTTGGATTCAATTTTGGGAGTTATTTTGGTCATTGTAGTGCAGGGCTGAAAAATCGATGAGCAGCTCTTTTCCACAGGAAAGTAAGTCTGGATCCTTTGGCTTCAGGTGCAGTTGGTGGGGCAGCCTGGGCACTTCTTGGGAAGCAAGAACTTTCTGTGGTGGCACCTCTTTTCTAGGAGGTGTTTGTTCCCTGTTAGCAAGTCCCTTATGGCATCAATCACAGAGCACTGGGACTGCTCACAGGGCGTGATGAAGTAAGGCACTGGTAGTCGAGAAAGAGGGGCTAGAAAATTAAATTCCTGTATCTAGTTGCCTTCCTTAATTACAGAAATCGATACTCTTGTGACATGATCTGTACTGACCCTGCTAAGGATGTACTTTTGCCCTGACCCCTTGCTCCAGATGTTCCAGGTACACCAAAGGAAACAAGAGAGAATCTCAGCGAAGCCAAAAATCAGCTCTTATGGCAGTTGACACTCTATGGGGTTTAGCACTGGAGCTCAATCTCTCTGGGATGGCTGGTCCAGAACAGTGTATTTACTGAATGGTGCTGTTGCTGAACTTCCCTGGGCATGTTGCAATTGGCTACTGAGGCTGAAAGGTTTCCTCGAAGGATTTTTATCTTTTGAAACTACAGGCTGAATTTGAGGGATAAACTCCAGTATCAAAGTTGATCAAACAGAAAAGAGTGTTTCTTCTACAACAGATTTGAAATAGTCCACTTGTAAAAATCACAAAGCTTGAAGCCTACTCAGCAGAGCTGATTCCTCATCTGCACTGATCATCAGCAACTGGCCTCTCTCCTATTTCAGGGTCTCATCTGTGTACACTGGATTAAGGCCTCCTAACTTCTTAAGAAAAGTAGTGTTATAAGTTCACTTTTCTGGCAAGGTTTCCTTAGCAGATGGGTTGAAAAGCAAAACTTTGGTGCCATGACCAATGAATGCAGAGCGGTGCTAGAGAGCCCAAGGTTATTTGTGGTGCTAGCTTTGCTCCACTCTCTAAGAACTTCTGTCCAGATCAGTGCTGGCAACAAGAATTCCAGGTTAACGCTTGTTTCATTTTTCAGGCTTTGCATTTCAAGAATGGAGAGTTGTTATTGGAAACGCTGCCGTGGCTGTCAGTAACAGCCTCGGAAAACAGTTTTTCTTATTTCTGAAGGGAGAAGTTTCCAACCCAGCTTTGGAGTATGCAAATAGTTGAATGACTTGTTGTACAATTGGAAATAAAAATCCATACATTTGCTCGGATTAATGTCTTAACTTATATTTGGCTAAAGAGTCCTTTTCTTGTTACCTTCTTTAAAAAATAGAACCCATAAGCAGAAAGGTGATCTCCTAAAGTGTTGTAACCTTTTAAGTCCATTTGTTGCCACACAACAATAGCATGCCAATATCACATCCAAAGATACAGAATCTTATAGAGATACACACAAATGTATACCTATACATATCTATGTATCTATATCTATCTACCTATACATATCTATACAAATACACACAAGAAAGTTTGGGGTTCCTGATGAGAGTTCTACACGGGTAATGAACAGAGGACTGGTTTGATGTGTCAGACAACTGGGGGGACCAAGAACATATGTTCTGAGCTTTGATTTACTGTCCTGGTTTGTAACTGCCTGCCCTTCCCTTTGGGGGGAACACAGGCCTCTATTTTGCACGGTCTGTTTTGTTTTACTTTGCAGTGTAGACTAGGGGCAGAAGAGTTTGTGGAGCCAAACAGCTCGATGCAGATTCAGTTCCTTTGGTGGTGCCTAAAACTCAGGAGCTGGACTCCACGGTGCCGGTGGGACCCTCCCAACTCAGCCCGTTCCATGAGTCCATCAAGTCCAACTGTCAACCCAGCACTGCCCCAGGAACCCCCAAAGCACTAAAGTGTGTCAGCCATGGCCAGATGCAGGCGCCTCTGAAAGACCTGCCGGGGTGCTGGCTCCGCCTGGGCAACCCATTGCAGTGCCCGAGCCCCCTCCGAAAAACACAGTGAGAAACCTTTCCCCTGCCTCAGCCTCGGGCCACGTGCCCCGGTCCTCCCAGCGCAGGCTCCTTTCCAGCAGCCCCCTCGGCAGAAGGCGGCTCAGGGCTCCCCTCTGCCCCCCCGGCCGGCTCCGCTCCGGCCCCGCTCCCGCCACGGCCCCGCTCGGCTCTGCACGGGGAAGGAACGCGCCCAGCCCCGGCCCGACACCCCGCGGGGGCCGCGCACCGGGGATCCCTCCCCGGGGCTCGCTCACCGGGGGTCACTTGCCCGGTGGTCCCTCCCCGGGGGTCACTTGCCAGGGGTTGTTCACCGCGGGTCGCTCACCGGGGTCCCTCCCCAGGGCTCACTTACCGGGGCTTCTTCACCGCGGGTCGCTCACCGGCTGTCACTTACTGGGGGTCACTCGCCGGGTGTCGCTCAGCAGCAGCCACTCGCCGGGGGCCGCGCACGGGGGTCCTTCCCCCGGGGCCACGCACCGGGGCCACTGCCCGGGGGTCTCTCCCCCGGGGCCGCTGCCCGGGGGCCGCTGCCCGGGGGCCGCTGCCCGGGGGCCGCTGCCCGGGGGCCGCTGCCCGGGGCCCGCTCAGCGGCAGCGCCCCCGCTCCCGGCCCCGCCCGCTCCCACCCTCACCCAAACCCCACCAACCGCCCTTCTCGGCCCCGCCCTCGCCCCGCCCAATCCCCGCCTCGCCCCACTCCACCGCCTCCCATTGGCTGCGCACGTTCGGCCGTGGAGCGAGGAGCGCGCGGGGAGCGCTGCCTGGAAACCGGCGAGGGAATCCCGGGAATCCCCGAGGCGCCGGCGCTGCCCCGCCACTCCTGGAGCCAGCGGCCGTGCCCGCGCGGGGAGCGGGCACTCAGCGCCTGGCTGCGGCCGCCACAACGGCCAGGGAAGCAGGCGCACGGAAGGCGCGCTTCGGCCCCCGGCCAGCGAGGAGCCCTAAACTTATATTTGGCTAAAGAGTTCTTTTCTTGTTACCTTCTTTAAAAAATAGAACCCACAAGCAGAAAGGCGATCTCCTAAAGTGTTGTAACCTTTTAAGTCCACTTGTTGCCACACAACAATAGCATGCCAATATCACATCCAAAGATACAGAATCTTATAGAGATACACACAAATAGATATCTATACATATGTATGTGTATATATACATATCTATACAAATACACGCAAGAAAGTTTGGGGTTCCTGATGAGAGTTCTACATGGGTAACAGCGGACTGGTTTGATGTGTCAGACAACTGGGGGGACCATGAATGTAAGCTCTGAGTTTTGATTTATTGTCCTGGTTTGTAACTGCCTGCCTTCTCTTTGGGGGGAACACAGGCCTCTATTTTGCACGGTCTGTTTTGTTTTACTTTGCAGTGTAGACTAGGGGCAGAAGAGTTTGTGGAGCCAAACAGCTCGATGCAGATTCAGTTCCTTTAGTGGTGCCTAAAACTCAGGAGCTGGACTCCACGGTGCCGGTGGAACCCTCCCAACTCCGCCCGTTCCATGATTCCATCAAGTCAACCGTCAGCCCAGCACTGCCCCAGGAACCCCTAAAGCACTAAAGTGTGTCAGCCATGGTCAGATGCAGGCGCCTCTGAAAGACCTGCCGGGGTGCTGGCTCCGCCTGGGCAACCCATTGCAGTGCCCGAGCCCCCTCCGAAAAACACAGCGAGAAACCTTTCTCCAGGAGCTGACATGAAGCTCCCTGCCTCAGCCTCGGGCCACGTGCCCTGGTCCTCCCAGCGCAGGCTCCTTTCCAGCAGCCCCCTCGGCAGAAGGCGGCTCAGGGCTCCCCTCTGCCCCCCCGGCCGGCTCCACTCCGGCCCCGCTCCCGCCACGGCCCCGCTCCGGCCCCGCTCCCGCCACGGCCCCGCTCGGCTCTGCACGGGGAAGGAACGCGCCCAGCCCCGGCCCGACACCCCGCGGGGGCCGCGCACCGGGGATCCCTCCCCGGGGCTCACTCATTGGGGGTCCCTCCCCGGGGCTTACTCACCGGGGGTCACTTGCCCGGTGGTCCCTCCCCGGGGGTCACTTGCCAGGGGTTGTTCACCGCGGGTCGCTCACCGGGGTCCCTCCCCAGGGCTCACTTACTGGGGCTTCTTCACCGCGGGTCGCTCACCAGCTGTCACTTACTGGGGGTCACTCGCCCGGTGTCGCTCAGCAGCAGCCACTCGCCGGGGGCCGCGCACGGGGGTCCTTCCCCCGGGGCCGCGCACCGGGGCCACTGCCCGGGGGCCGCTGCCCGGGGGCCGCTCAGCGGCAGAGCCCCCGCTCCCGGCCCCGCCCGCTCCCACCCTCACCCAAACCCCACCAACCGCCCTTCTCGGCCCCGCCCTCGCCCCGCCCAATCCCCGCCTCGCCCCGCCCACTCCACCGCCTCCCATTGGCTGCGCACATTCGGCCGTGGAGCGAGGAGCGCGCGGGGAGCGTTGCCTGGAAACTGGCGAGGGAATCCCGGGAATCCCCGAGGCGCCGGCGCTGCCCCGCCACTCCTGGAGCCAGCGGCCGTGCCCGCGCGGGGAGCGGGCACTCAGCGCCTGGCTGCGGCCGCCACAACGGCCAGGGAAGCAGGCGCGCGGAAGGCGCGCTTCGGCCCCCGGCCAGCGAGGAGCCCTAAAAAGAACAAAAGTGTTGAAAGAGAGGGAACTCATCGCACCATCACAGAACATGCTGAGTTGGAAGGGACCCACGAGGAGCGTCGAGTGCAAGCCTTTGCCCGGCACAGGACCGACCCCAAGAGTCACACCGTGTGCCTGAACTCTGCCAGCCTTGGTTTGTGACCACTGCCCTGGAGAGCCTGGTCCAGTGCCAACCACCCTCGGAGGGAAGAACCTTTCCCAAATATCCCCCCTAAACCCACGTGAAAAAAACCTATTTGCAACCAAAAAAAAAAAGTTTCTATTTTCTTCCTTCCCCTTCTCCTTATTTAGTGTTTACACAACAGTACTGCAGTGCCCTACTGGCTCAAAACTGAACTACTTGAAGTCCTTGCCGTATAGGCTGGATTTTGCCCCTTAGGCAGAGGCTAATCTGTCTGCAGTCCACCAGGACTGCCAGAGCTTGGGGAAGGGATGGAGGCTATCGCAGGAAGGAACAGAGATGCGGAGATATTCCCTGATATTCTACTCTAGAAGCGGCTCAAGAGACAGCCCTGGAGTTGGAAACACTTGCCTTCGTCACTGGACGATCTTGTCCAGCACCACAGAAAGGATCTTCTCCTCCGGCAAAGCCGCAGCTTCCCGGGAGCCGTGGATTGAGAACCGGTGTCTTGGGGACAGGAGCTGCTGGGCCACCTGCTCCTGGGAATCTTAGACGGCAATGGCCTGGGCTCCCACTCCTACCCGCAGCCTTTTGCTGCCATGTGCATCCTCGGCGAGGAGCGGGCTCTGCTCTTCCCCGCCCCTCCCCGGCAGCAGGGAGACCTGGCCAGAGGGGCTCCTGTGTGTGACTCCAGCAGGTCTCCCAAAGGCTCTGGGAGGGATGGAGTCTCTTGCCAGAAGTAACTGAGGTGCCGAGATACTCCGTCCCTTGCTCTTGCCATACTGGATCGGGGAAGAGCCCTGGAGTCGGGAACACCTGCTTTTGCCATAGGAGACAACACAGCAAATGTTCCTGCACAGGATCCTGATGTGGCACTGGGAGAGCATCAAGGGACGCAAGGATTGGGCACCTCATATTTGGGATAAAGTGTCGTTTGTCTTCAATTTTCGGAGACGAGTGCAGGATTCCGAAAAGAAACAAACAACAGCCTTTATCCCAAAAAAAAAAGCCTGTTTGCTTTCGTTTTGAGAGCCAGTTGGTGGCACAGCCTGGGCACTTCTTGGGCAGCAAGAGCTTCAGTGGTGGTACCTTTTATCTGGCAACAATGTTCATTTGCATTCAATTTTTGGATCTACGTTGGCCATTGCAGAGCAGGGCTGAAAAAAAAGGAAAAGCAGCCCTTTCCTCCAGGAAAGAAAGCCTGGATCCTTTGGCTTCAGGTGCAGTTGGTGGGGCAGCCTGGGCACTCCTTGGGCAGGAAAGAGATTTCTGTGGTGGCACCTTTTGTCTGGCAAGAATCTTCATTTGGATTCAATTTTTTAAAAGGTGGGACAGGCCATTACAGCACAGGGCTGAAAAAAGGGAACAGCAGCTCTTTGCACCAGGAAAAAAAGTCTGGAAGCTTTGGCTCGGAGGTGCAGTTGTTGGGGCAGTCTGGGCACTTCTTGGGCAGAAAGATCTTTCTGTGGTGGCACCTTTTGTCTGGCAGGAATCTTCATTTGCCTTCAATTTTTTAGGAGGTGGGACCGGCCATAGCAGCACAGGGCTGAAAAAAGGGAACAGCACCTCTATCCCTAAGGAAAAAAGTCTGGAAGCTTAGGCTTTGAGATGAAGTTGGTGGGGCAGCCTGGGCACTTCTTGGGCAGCAAAGAGCTTTCTGTGGTGGCACCTTTTGTCTGGCAGGAACCTTCATTTGGATTCAATTTTCCAGGAGGTGGGACAGGCCATTGCAGCGCAGGGCTGAAAAAAGGGAACAGCAGCTCTTTCCATTAGGAAAAAAAGTCTGGAAGCTTTGGCTTGGAGGTGCAGTTGGTGGGGCAGCCTGGGCACTTCTTGGGAAGCCAGGAGCTTTCTGTGGTGGTACCTTTTTTCTGGTCGGAATCTTCATTTGCATTTAAATTTCAGGAGGTGGGACAGGCCATTGCAGCGCAGGGCTGAAAAAAGGGAACAGAAGCTCTTTCCCTAAGGAAAAACAGTCTGGAAGCTTTGGCTTTGAGTTGCAGTTCGTGGAGCAGACTGGGCACTTCTTGGGTAGCAAGAGTTTTCTGTGGTGGCACCTTTTGTCTGGCAGCAATCTTTATTTGGAGTAAATTGTTCAGGAGGTGGGACAGGCCGTTGCATCGCAGGGCAGAAAAAAGGGAACAGAAGCTCTTTCCCTAAGGAAAAAAAGTCTGGAAGCTTTGGCTTGGAGGTGTAGTTGGTAGGGCAGACTGGGCACTTCTTGGGAAGCAAAGAGCTTTCTGTGGTGGCAACTTTTGTCTGGCAGGAATCTTCATTTGGATTCAATTTTTCAAAAGGTGGGACCGGTCATTGCAGCACAGGGCAGAAAAAAGGGAACAGCAGCTAATTCCACCAGGAAAAAAAGTCTGGATGCTTTCGCTTCTGCTGCAGTTGGTGGGGCAGCCTGGGCACTTCTTGGGCAGTCAGGAGTATTCTGTGGTGGCACCTTTTGTCTGGCACGAATCTTCATTTGGATTCAATTTTTCAGGAGGTGGGACAGGATAATGCAGAGCAGAGTTGAAAAAAGGGAACAGCAGCTCTTTCCCAAAGGAAAAAAATCTGGAAGCTTTGGCTTGGAGGTGCAGTTGGTGGGGCAGCCTGGGCACTTCTTGGGCAGCAAGAGTTTTCTGTGGTGGCACCTTTTGTATGGAAGAAATCTTCATTTGGATTCTATTTTTCAGGAGGTGGGACAGGTCATTGCAGAATAGGGCTGAAAAAAGTGAACAGCAGGCCTTTCCCTAGGAAAAAAAGTCTGGAAGCTTTGGCTTTGAGGTGTAGTTGTTGAGGCAGACTGGGCACTTCTTGGGAAGGAAGAGTATTCTGTGCTGGCATGTTTTGTCTGGCAGGAATCTTCATTTGCTTTCAAGTTTTTAAAAGGTGGGACCTACCATTGCAGGGCAAGGTTAAAAAAAGGGAACAGCAGCTCTTTCCCTAAGGAAAAAAAGTCTGGAAGCTTTGGCTTTGAGGTGTAGTTGTTGAGGCAGACTGGGCACTTCTTGGGCAGCAAAGAGCTCTCTGTGGTGGCACCTTTTGTCAGGCAGGAATCTTCATTTGGATTCAATTTTTCAAAAGGTGGGACCGGTCATTGCAGCACAGGGCAGAAAAAAGGGAACAGCAGCTTATTCCACCAGGAAAAAAAGTCTGGATGCTTTCACTTCTGCTGCAGTTGGTGGGGCAGCCTGGGCACTTCTTGGGCAGCCAGGAGCTTTCTGTGGTGGTACCTTTTGTCTGGCAGGAATCTTCATTTGCATTTAAATTTTAGGATGTGGGACCGGCCATTCCAGCGCAGGGCTGAAAAAAGGGAACAGAAGCTCTTTCCCTAAGGAAAAACAGTCTGGAAACTTTGGCTTTGAGGTGCAGTTGGTGGGGCAGCCTGGGCACTTCTTGGGCAGTAAAGAGCTTTCTGTGGTGGCACCTTTTGTCTGGCAAGAATCTTCATTTGGATTCTATTTCTCAGGAGGTGGGACAGGCCATTGCAGCGCAGGTTTAAAAAAAGGGAACAGCAGCTCTTTCCACCAGGAAAAAAAGTCTGGAAGCTTTGGCTTCTGCTGGAGTTGGTGGGGCAGCCTGGGCACTTCTTGGGTAGCAAGAGTTTTCTGTGGTGGCACCTTTTGTCTGGCAGCAATCTTTATTTGGAGTAAATTGTTCAGGAGGTGGGACAGGCCATTGCAGCGTAGGGCAGAAAAAAGCGAACAGCAGCTCTTTTCCTAAGGAAAAAAAGTCCAGAAGCCTTGGCTTGGAGGTGCAGTTGGCGGGGCAGCCTGGGCAGTTTTTGGGCAGGAAGACCTTTCTGTGGTGGCACATTTTGTCTAGCAGGAATCTTCATTTGGATTGAATTTTCCAGGAGGTTGGACCGGCCATTGCAGCACAGGGCTGAAAAAAGGGAACAGCAGCCCTTTCCCTAGGAAAAACAGTCTGGAAACTTTGGCTTTTAGGTGCAGTTGTTGGGGCAGCCTGGGCACTTCTTGGGCATCAAAGAGATTTCTGTGGTGGCACCTTTTGTCTGGCAGGAATCTTCATTTGGATTCAGTTTTTCAGGAGGTGGGACAGGCCATTGCAGCGCAGGGTTGAAAAAAGGGAACAGCAGCTCTTTCCACCAGGAAAAACAGTCTGGATGCTTTGGCTTTGAGGTGTAGTTGTTAGGGCAGCCTGGGCACTTCTTGGGTAGCAAAGAGCTCTCTGTGGTGGCACCTTTGTCTGGCAGGAATCTTCATTTGCTTTCAATTTTTTAAAAGGTGGGACAGGCCATTGCAAAGCAGGGCAGAAAAAAAGGCAACAGCAGCTCTTTCCACCAGGAAAAAAAGTCTGAAACCGTTGGCTTTTAGGTGCAGTTGGTGGGGCAGAAAGGGCACCTCTCGGGCAGCAAAGAGCTTTCTGTGGTGGCACCTTTTGTCTGGCCGCAATCTTTATTTGGAGAAAATTGATCAGGAGGTGGGACAGGCCATTTCAGCGCAGGGCAGAAAAAAGGGAACAGAAGCTCTTTCCATTAGGAAAAACAGTCTGGAAGCTTTGGCTTTGAGGTGTAGTTTTTGGGGCAGCCTGGGCACTTCTTGGGCAGCAAAGAGCTCTCTGTGGTGGCACCTTTTGTCTGGAAGAAATCTTCATTTGGATTCTATTTTTCAGGAGGTGGGACAGGCCATTTCAGCGCAGGGCTGAAAAAAGGGAACAGCAGGTCTTTCCACCAGGAAAAAAAGTCTGGAAGCTTTGGGTTTGAGGTGCAGTTGGTGGGGCAGCCTGGGAACTTCATGGGCAGCAAGAGTTTTCTCTGGTGGCAGCTTTTGTCTGGCAGCAATCTTTATTTGGAGTAAATTGTTCAGGAGGTGGGACACGCCATTGCATCGCAGGGCTGAAAAAAAGGAACAGCAGGCCTTTCCCAAAGAAAAACAGTCTGGAAGCTTTGGCTTGGAGGTGCAGTTGGTGGGGCAGCCTGGGCACTTCTTGGGCGGCAAAGAGCTTTCTGTGGTGGCACCTTTTTTCTGGCAGGAATCTTCATTTGCTTTCAATTTTTCAAAAGGTGGGACCGGCCATTGCAGCGCAGGGTTAAAAAAAGGGAACAGCATCTTTCCCCAAGGAAAAAAAGTCTGGAAGCTTTGGCTTTGAGGTGTAGTTTTTGGGGCAGCCTGGGCACTTCTTGGGTAGCAAGGAGCTTTCTGTGGTAGCACCTTTTTCTGGCAGAAATCTTCATTTGGATTCTATATTTCAGGAGGTGGGACAGGTCATTGCAGCACAGGGCTGAAAAAAGGTAACAGCGGGCCTTTCCCTAGGAAAAACAGTCTGGAAGCTTTGGCTTGGAGGTGCAGTTGTTGGGGCAGCCTGGGCACTTCTTGGGCAGCAAAAAGCTTTCTGTGGTGGCACCTTTTGTCTGGCAGGAATCTTCATTTGGATTCAATTTTCCAGGAGGTGGGACAGGCCATTGCAGAGCAGGGTTGAAAAAAGGGAACAGCAGCTCTTTCCACCAGGAAAAAAAGTCTGGAAGCTTTGGCTTTGAAGTGCAGTTATTGAAGCAGCCTGGGCACTTCTTGGGCAGCAAGACCTTTCTGTGGTGGCACCTTTTGTCTAGCAGGAATCTTCATTTAGATTGAATTTTCCAGGAGGTTGGACCGGCCATTGCAGCACAGGGCTGAAAAAAGGGAACAGCAGCTCTTTCCATTAGGAAAAAAAGTCTGGAACCTTTGGCTTGGAGGTGCAGTTGGTGGGGGAGCCTGGGCACTTCTTGGGCAGCAAGAACTTTCTGTGGTGGCACTTTTCGTCTGGCAGCAATCTTCATTTGGAGCAAATTTTTCAGGAGGTGGGACAGGCCATTGCAGCACAGGGCAGAGAAAAGGGAACAGCAGCTCTTTCCACCAGGAAAAAAAGTCTGGAAGCTTTGGCTTTGAGGTGTAGTTGTTCGGGCAGACTGGGCACTTCGTGGGCAGCAAAGAGATTTCTGTGGTGGCACCTTTTGTCTGGCAGGAATCTTCATTTGGATCCAATTTTCCAGGAGGTGGGACAGGCCATTGCAGAGCAGAGCTGAAAAAAGGGAAGAGCAGCTCTTTCCACCAGGAAAAAAAGTCTGGAAGCTTTGGCTTCAGGTGTAGTTGGTTCAGCCTGGGCACTTCTTGTACAGCAAGAGTTTTCTGTGGTGGCACCTTTTGTCTGGCATCAATCTTCATTTGCCTTCAATTTTTCAAAAGGTGGGATGGGCCATTGCAGCGCAGGGCAGAAAAAAGGGAACAGCAGCTCTTTCCCTAAGGAAAAAAAGTGTGGAACCTTTGGCTTTGAGGTGCAGTTATTGGGACAGCCTGGGCACTTCTTGGGCAGCAAAGAGCTCTCTGTGGTGGCACTTTTGACTGGCATCAATCTTCATTTGCTTTCAATTTTTTCAGGAGGTGGAACAGGCCATTGCAACTCAGGGCAGAAAAAAAGGGAACAGCAGCTCATTCCACCATGAAAAAAAGTCTGGAAGCTTTGGCTCGGAGGTGCAGTTGTTGGGGCAGCCTGGACACTTCTTGGGAAGCAAAGAGATTTCTGTGGTGGCACCTTCTGTCTGGCAGGAATCTTCATCTGGAGCAAATTTTTCAGGAGGTGGGACCGGCCATTGCAGCGCAGGGCTGAAAAAAGGGAACAGCACCTCTATCCCTAAGGAAAAAAGTCTAGAAGCTTAGGCTTTGAGATGAAGTTGGTGGGGCAGCCTGGGCACTTCTTGGGCAGCAAAGAGCTTTCTGTGGTGGCACCTTTTGTCTGGCAGGAATCTTCATTTGGATTCAATTTTCCAGGAGGTGGGACAGGCCATTGCAGCACAGGGCTGAAAAAAGGGAACAGCAGCTCTTTCCCTAAGGAAAAAAAGTCTGGAAGCTTTGGCTTGGAGGTGCAGTTGGTGGGGCAGCCTGGGCACTTCTTGGGCAGTACGAGTTTTCTGTGGTGGCACCTTTTGTCTGGCAGAAATCTTCATTTGGATTCTATTTCTCAGGAGGTGGGACAGGTCATTGCAGCATAGGGCTGAAAAAAGGGAACAGCAGCTCTTTCCCTAAGGAAAACAAGTCTGGAAGCTTTGGCTTGGAGGTGCAGTTGGTGGGGCAGCCTGGGCACTTCTTGGGAAGCCAGGAGCTTTCTCTGGTGGTACCTTTTTTCTGGCCGGAATCTTCATTTGCATTTAAATTTCAGGAGGTGGGACAGGCCATTGCAGCGCAGGGCTGAAAAAAGGGAACAGAAGCTCTTTCCCTAAGGAAAAACAGTCTGGAAGCTTTGGCTTTGAGTTGCAGTTCGTGGGGCAGCCTGGGCACTTCTTGGGCAGCAAAGAGCTTTCTGTGGTGGCACCTTTTGTCTGGCAGGAATCTTCATTTGGATTCAATTTTCCAGGAGGTGGGACAGGCCATTGCAGCACAGGGCTGAAAAAAGGGAACAGCAGCTCTTTCCCTAAGGAAAAAAAGTCTGGAAGCTTTGGCTTGGAGGTGCAGTTGGTGGGGCAGCCTGGGCACTTCTTGGGCAGTACGAGTTTTCTGTGGTGGCACCTTTTGTCTGGCAGAAATCTTCATTTGGATTCTATTTCTCAGGAGGTGGGACAGGTCATTGCAGCACAGGGCTGAAAAAAGGGAACAGCAACTCTTTCCCTAAGGAAAACAAGTCTGGAAGCTTTGGCTTGGAGGTGCAGTTGGTGGGGCAGCCTGGGCACTTCTTGGGAAGCCAGGAGCTTTCTGTGGTGGTACCTTTTTTCTGGCCTGGAATCTTCATTTGCATTTAAATTTCAGGAGGTGGGACAGGCCATTGCAGCGCAGGGCTGAAAAAAGGGAACAGAAGCTCTTTCCCTAAGGAAAAACAGTCTGGAAGCTTTGGCTTTGAGTTGCAGTTCGTGGGGCAGCCTGGGCACTTCTTGGGCAGCAAAGAGCTTTCTGTGGTGGCACCTTTTGTCTGGCAGGAATCTTCATTTGGATTCTATTTCTCAGGAGGTGGGACAGGCCATTGCAGCCAGGGCGGAAAAAAGGGAACAGCATCTTTCCCTAAGGAAAAAAAGTCTGGAAGCTTTGGCTTTGAGGTGTAGTTGTTGGGGCAGACTGGACACTTCTTGGGCAGCCAGGAGCTTTCTGTGGTGGTACCTTTTGTCTGGCAGGAATCTTCATTTGCATTTAAATTTTAGGAGTTGGGACCGGCCATTCCAGCGCAGGGCTGAAAAAAGGGAACAGAAGCTCTTTCCCTAAGGAAAAACAGTCTGGAAACTTTGGCTTTGAGGTGCAGTTGGTGGGGCAGCCTGGGCACTTCTTGGGCAGTAAAGAGCTTTCTGTGGTGGCACCTTTTGTCTGGCAGCAATCTTCATTTGGATTCTATTTCTCAGGAGGTGGGACATGCCATTGCAGCGCAGGGTTAAAAAAAGGGAACAGCATCTTTCCCGAAGGAAAAACAGTCTGGAAGCTTTGGCTTTGAGGTGTAGTTGTTGGGGCAGACTGGGCACTTCTTGGGCAGCAAAGAGTTTTCTGTGGTGGCACCTTTTGTCTGGCAGGAATCTTCATTTGCTTTCAATTTTTCAAAAGGTGGGAGCGGTCATTGCAGCACAGGGCTGAAAAAAGGGAACAGCAGCTCTTTCCACCAGGAAAAAAAGTCTGGAAGCTTTGGCTTCTGCTGCAGTTGGTGGGGCAGCCTGGGCACTTCTTGGGCAGAAAGAGTTTTCTGTGGTGGCACCTTTTGTCTGGCAGCAATCTTTATTTGGAGTAAATTGTTCAGGAGGTGGGACAGGCCGTTGCATCGCAGGGCAGAAAAAAGGGAACAGAAGCTCTTTCCATTAGGAAAAAAAGTCTGGAAGCTTTGGCTTGGAGGTGCAGTTGGTAGGGCAGCCTGGGCACTTCTTGGGCAGCCAGGAGCTTTCTGTGGTGGCACCTTTTTTCTGGCAGGAATCTTCATTTGCATTTAAATTTCAGGAGGTGGGACCGGCCATTCCAGCGCAGGGCTGAAAAAAGGTAACAGAAGCTCTTTCCCTAGGAAAAACAGTCTGGAAGCTTTGGCTTTGAGGTGTAGTTGTTGGGGCAGCCTGGGCACTTCTTGGGCAGCAAAGAGCTTTCTGTGGGGGCACCTTTTGTCTGGCACGAATCTTCATTTAGATTCAATTTTTCAGGAGGTGGGACAGGATATTGCAGAGCAGGGGTGAAAAAAGGGAACAGCAGCTCTTTCCCTAAGGAAATACAGTCTGGAAGCTTTGGCTTGGAGGTGCAGTTGGTGGGGCAGACTGGGCACTTCTTGGGCAGCAAAGAGCTTTCTGTGGTGGCACCTTTTGTCTGGCACGAATCTTCATTTGGATTCAATTTTTCAGGAGGTGGGACAGGATAATGCAGAGCAGAGTTGAAAAAAGGGAACAGCAGCTCTTTCCACCAGGAAAAAAAGTCTGGAAGCTTTGGATTGGAGGTGCAGTTGGTGGGGCAGCCTGGGCACTTTTTGGGCAGCAAGAGTTTTCTGTTGTGGCACCTTTTGTGTGGCAGAAATCTTCATTTGGATTCGATTTTTCAGGAGGTGGGACAGGTCATTGCAGCATAGGGCTGAAAAAAGTGAACAGCAGGCCTTTCCCTAGGAAAAACAGTCTGGAAGCTTTGGCTTGGAGGTGCAGTTGGTGGGGCAGCCTGGGCACTTCTTGGGCAGCAAAGAGCTTTCTGTGGGGGCACCTTTTGTATGGCAGCAATCTTCATTTGGATTCTATTTCTCAGGAGGTTGGACAGGATAATGCAGCATAGGGCTGAAAAAAGGGAACAGAAGCTCTTTCCCTAAGGAAAAACAGTCTGGAAGCTTTGGCTTGGAGGTGCAGTTGGTGGGGCAGACTGGGCACTTCTTGGGCAGCAAAGATCTTTCTGTAGTGGCACCTTTTGTCTGGCAGCAATCTTCATTTGGATTCAATTTTTCAGGAGGTGGGACAGGTCATTGCAGCATAGGGCTGAAAAAAGGGAACAGCAGGCCTTTCCCTAGGAAAAACAGTCTGGAAGCTTTGGCTTGGAGGTGCAGTTGGTGGGGCAGCCTGGGCACTTCTTGGGCAGCAAAGAGCTTTCTGTGGTGGCACCTTTTGTCTGGCAGGAATCTTCATTTGCTTTCAATTTTTTAAAAGGTGGGACCGGCCATTGCAACGCAGGGCAGAAAAAAGGGAACAGCAGCTCTTTCTCTAATGAAAAAAAGGCTGGAAGCTTTGGCTTGGAGGTGCAGTAGGTGGGTCAGCCTGGGCACTTTTTGGGCAGCAAGACTTTTCTGTTGTGGCACATTTTGTATGGCAGAAATCTTCATTTGGATTGGATTTTTCAGGAGGTGGGACAGGTCATTGCAGCATAGGGCTGAAAAAAGTGAACAGCAGGCCTTTCCCTAGGAAAAACAGTCTGGAAGCTTTGGCTTGGAGGTGTAGTTGTTGGGGCAGCCTGGGCACTTCTTGGGCAGTACGAGTTTTCTGTGGTGGCACCTTTTGTCTGGCAGAAATCGTCATTTGGATTCTATTTCTCAGGAGGTGGGACAGGATAATGCAGCATAGGGCTGAAAAAAGGGAACAGAAGCTCTTTCCCTAAGGAAAAACAGTCTGGAAGCTTTGGCTTGGAGGTGCAGTTGGTGGGGCAGACTGGGCACTTCTTGGGCAGCAAAGATCTTTCTGTAGTGGCACCTTTTGTCTGGCAGCAATCTTCATTTGGATTCAATTTTTCAGGAGGTGGGACAGGTCATTGCAGCATAGGGCTGAAAAAAGGGAACAGCAGGCCTTTCCCTAGGAAAAACAGTCTGGAAGCTTTGGCTTGGAGGTGCAGTTGATGGGGCAGACTGGGCACTTCTTGGGCAGCAAAGAGCTTTCTGTGGTGCCACCTTTTCTCTGGCACGAATCTTCATTTGCTTTCAATTTTTTAAAAGGTGGGACCGGCCATTGCAACGCAGGGCAGAAAAAAGGGAACAGCAGCTCTTTCCCTAAGGAAAAAAAGTCTGGAAGCTTTGGCTTGGAGGTGCAGTTGGTGGGGCAGCCTGGGCACTTCTTGGGCAGCCAGGAGCTTTCTGTGGTGGTACCTTTTTTCTGGCAGGAATCTTTATTTGGATTAAATTGTTCAGGAGGTGGGACAGGCCATTGCATCGCAGGGCAGAAAAAAGGGATCAGCAGCTCTTTCCATTAGGAAAAACAGTCTGGAAGCTTTGGCTTGGAGGTGCTGTTTTTGGGGTAGCCTGGGCACTTCTTGGGCAGCAAAGAGCTTTCTGTGGTTGCACCCTTTGTCTGGCATGAATCTTCATTTGCATTTAAATTTCAGGAGGTGGGACCGGCCATTCCAGCGCAGGGCTGAAAAAAGGGAACAGAAGCTCTTTCCCTAGGAAAAACAGTCTGGAACCTTTGGCTTCAAGTGTAGTTGTTGGGGCAGACTGGGCACTTCTTGGGCAGCAAAGAGTTTTCTGTGGTGGCACCTTTTGTCTGGCAGCAATCTTTATTTGGATTAAATTGTTCAGGAGGTGGGACAGGCCATTGCATCGCAGGGCAGAAAAAAGGGATCAGCAGCTCTTTCCATTAGGAAAAACAGTCTGGAAGCTTTGGCTTGGAGGTGCTGTTTTTGGGGTAGCCTGGGCACTTCTTGGGCAGCAAAGAGCTTTCTGTGGTTGCACCCTTTGTCTGGCATGAATCTTCATTTGCATTTAAATTTCAGGAGGTGGGACCGGCCATTCCAGCGCAGGGCTGAAAAAAGGGAACAGAAGCTCTTTCCCTAGGAAAAACAGTCTGGAACCTTTGGCTTCAAGTGTAGTTGTTGGGGCAGACTGGGCACTTCTTGGGCAGCAAAGAGTTTTCTGTGGTGGCACCTTTTGTCTGGCAGCAATCTTTATTTGGATTAAATTGTTCAGGAGGTGGGACAGGCCATTGCATCGCAGGGCAGAAAAAAGGGATCAGCAGCTCTTTCCATTAGGAAAAACAGTCTGGAAGCTTTGGCTTGGAGGTGCTGTTTTTGGGGTAGCCTGGGCACTTCTTGGGCAGCAAAGAGCTTTCTGTGGTTGCACCCTTTGTCTGGCATGAATCTTCATTTGCATTTAAATTTCAGGAGGTGGGACCGGCCATTGCAACGCAGCGCTGAAAAAGGGGAACAGCAGCTCTTTCCACCAGGAAAAACAGTGTGGAAGCTTTGGGTTTGAGGTGCAGTTGGTGGGGCAGACTGGGCACATCTTGGGAGGCAAGAGTTTTCTCTGGTGGCACCTTTTGTCTGGCAGCAATCTTTATTTGGAGTAAATTGTTCAGGAGGTGGGACACGCCATTGCATTGCAGGGCTGAAAAAAGAGAACAGCAGGCCTTTCCCTAGGAAAAACAGTCTGGAAGCTTTGGCTTTGAGGTGCAGTTGGTGGGGCAGACTGGGCACTTCTTGGGCACCAAAGAGATTTCTGTGGTGGCACCTTTTGTCTGGCAGGAATCTTCATTTGCTTTCAATTTTTCAAAAGGTGGGACCGGCCATTGCAGTGCAGGGTTAAAAAAAGGGAACAGCATCTTTCCCTAAGGAAAAAAAGTCTGGAAGCTTTGGCTTTGAGGTGCCGTTGGTGGGGCAGCCTGGGCACTTCTTGGGTAGCAAAGAGCTCTCTGTGGTAGAACCTTTTGTCTGGCAGAAATCTGCATTTGGATTCTATATTTCAAAAGGTGGGACAGGCCATTGCAGCACAGGGCTGAGAAAAGGGAACAGCAGGCCTTTCCCTAGGAAAAACAGTCTGGATGCTTTGCCTTTGAGGTGCAGTTGTTGGGGCAGACTGGGCACTTTTTGGGCAGCAAGGCTTTTCTGTGGTGGCACATTTTGTCTGGCAGGAATCTTTATTTGGATTGAATTTTCCAGGATGGTTGGACCGGCCATTGCAGCACAGGGCTGAAAAAAGGGAACAGCAGCTCTTTCCACCAGGAAAAATCTCTGGATCCTTTTGCTTCTGCTGCAGTTGGTGGGGCAGCCTGGGCACTTCATGGGCAGCAAGAATTTTCTGTTGTGGCACCTTTTGTGTGGCAAGAATCGTCATTTGGAGTCAATTATTCAGAAGATGGGACAGGCCATTGCAGTGCAGGGCAGAAAAAAGCGAACAGCAGCTCTTTCCCTAAGGAAAAAAAGTCTGGAAGCTTTGGCTTGGAGGTGCAGTTGTTGGGGCAGCCTGGGCACTTCTTGGGCAGCAAAGAGCTCTCTGTGGTCATACCTTTTTTCTGGCAGGAATCTTCATTTGGATTCAATTTTTCAGGAGGTGGGACAGGACATTGCAGCACAGGGCTGAAAAAAGGGAACAGCAGGCCTTTCCCTAGGAAAAACAGTCTGGAAGCTTTGGCTTTGAGGTGCATTTGGTGGGGCAGCCTGGGTACTTCTTGGGTAGCAAAAATCTTTCTGTAGTGGCACCTTTTGCGTGGCAAGAATCTGCATTTGGAGCAAACTTTTCAGGAGTTGAGACTGGCCATTGCAGCGCAGGGCTGAAAAAAGGCAACAGCAAGCCTTTTCCTAAGGAAAAAAACTCTGGAAGCTTTGGCTTTGAGGTGCAGTTGGTGGGGCAGCCGGGGCACTTCTTGGGCAGCAAGACCTTTCTGTGGTGGCACCTTTTGTATGGCAGAAATCTTCATTTGGATTCTATATTTCAGGAGGTGGGACAGGCCATTGCAGCACAGGGCTGAGAAAAGGGAACAGCAGCCCTTTCCCTAGGAAAAACAGTCTGGAAGCTTTGGCTTTGAGGTGAAGTTGTTGGGGCAGCCTGGGCACTTCTGGGGCAGCAAAGAGCTTTCTGTGGTGGCACCTTTTGTCTGGCAGGAATCTTCATCTGCTTTCAATTTTTCAAAAGGTGGGAACGGCCATTGCAGCATAGGGTTAAAAAAAGGGAACAGCAGCTCTTTCCCTAAGGAAAAAAAGTCTGGAACCTTTGGCTTCAGGTGTAGTTGGTGCAGCCTGGGCACTTCTTGGGCAGCAAGACCTTCCTGTGGTGGCACATTTTGTCTAGCAGGAATCTTCATTTGCCTTCAATTTTTCAAAAGGTGGGACGGGCCATTGCAGCGCAGGGCAGAAAAAAGGGAACAGCAGCTCTTTCCCTAAGGAAAAAAAGTGTGGAACCTTTGGCTTTGAGGTGCAGTTATTGGGACAGCCTGGGCACTTCTTGGGCAGCAAAGAGCTCTCTGTGGTGGCACCTTCTGTCTGGCAGGAATCTTCATTTACATTTAAATTTCAGGAGGTGGGACAGGCCATTGCAACGCAGGGCTGAAAAAAGGGAACAGCAACTCATTCCACCATGAAAAAAAGTCTGGAAGCTTTGGCTCAGAGGTGCAGTTGTTGGGACAGCCTGGGCACTTCTTGGGCAGCAAAGAGATTTCTGTGGTGGCACCTTCTGTCTGGCAGGAATCTTCATTTGGATTCTATTTTTCAGGAGGTGGGACCGGCCGTTGCAGCACAGGGCTGAAAAAAGGGAACAGCAGGCCTTTTCCTAAGGAAAAAAAGTCTGGAAGCTTTGGCTTTGAGGTGCAGTTGGTGGGGCAGCCTGGGCACTTCTTGGGCAGCAAGACCTTCCTGTGGTGGCATATTTTGTCTAGCAGGAATCTTCATTTGGATTGAATTTTCCAGGAGGTTGGACTGGCCATTGCAGCACAGAGCTGAAAAAAGGGAACAGCAGCTCTTTCCACCAGGAAAAATCTCTGGATCCTTTTGCTTCTGCTGCAATTGGTGGGGCAGCCTGGGCACTTCATGGGCAGCAAGAATTTTCTGTGGTGGCACCTTTTGTCGGGCAGCAATCTTTATTTGGAGTAAATTGTTCAGGAGGTGGGACACGCCATTGCATCGCAGGGCAGAAAAAAGGGAACAGCAGCTCTTTCCATTAGAAAAAATATCAGGAAGCTTTGGCTTTGAGGTGTAGTTGTTGGGGCAGACTGGGCACTTCTTGGGCAGCAAGGAGCTCTCTTCAGTGGCACCTTTTGTATGGCAGAAATCTTCATTTGGATTCTATTTTTCAGGAGGTGGGACCGGCCATTGCAGCACAGGGCTGAAAAAAGGGAACAGCAGGTCTTTCCCTAGGAAAAACAGTCTGGAAGCTTTGGCTGGGAGGTGTAGTTGGTGTAGGCTGGGCACTTCCTGGGCAGCAAAGAGCTTTCTGTGGTGGCACCCTTTGTCTGGCATGAATCTTCATTTGCATTTAAATTTCAGGAGGTGGGACAGGCCATTGCAACGCAGGGCTGAAAAAGGGGAACAGCAGCTCTTTCCACCAGGAAAAATCTCTGGATCCTTTTGCTTCTGCTGCAATTGGTGGGGCAGCCTGGGCACTTCATGGGCAGCAAGAATTTTCTGTGGTGGCACCTTTTGTCGGGCAGCAATCTTTATTTGGAGTAAATTGTTCAGGAGGTGGGACACGCCATTGCATCGCAGGGCAGAAAAAAGGGAACAGCAGCTCTTTCCATTAGAAAAAATATCAGGAAGCTTTGGCTTTGAGGTGTAGTTGTTGGGGCAGACTGGGCACTTCTTGGGTAGCAAAGAGCTCTCTGTGGTAGAACCTTTTGTCTGGCGGAAATCAGCATTTGGATTCCATATTTCAAAAGGTGGGACAGGCCATTGCAGCACAGGGCTGAGAAAAGGGAACAGCAGGCCTTTCCCTAGGAAAAACAGTCTGGATGCTTTGCCTTTGAGGTGCAGTTGTTGGGGCAGACTGGGCACTTTTTGGGCAGCAAGGCTTTTCTGTGGTGGCACATTTTGTCTAGCAGGAATCTTCATTTGGATTGAATTTTCCAGGATGGTTGGACCGGCCATTGCAGCACAGGGCTGAAAAAAGGGAACAGCAGCTCTTTCCACCAGGAAAAATCTCTGGATCCTTTTGCTTCTGCTGCAGTTGGTGGGGCAGCCTGGGCACTTCATGGGCAGCAAGAATTTTCTGTTGTGGCACCTTTTGTGTGGCAAGAATCGTCATTTGGAGTCAATTATTCAGAAGATGGGACAGGCCATTGCAGTGCAGGGCAGAAAAAAGCGAACAGCAGCTCTTTCCCTAAGGAAAAAAAGTCTGGAAGCTTTGGCTTGGAGGTGCAGTTGTTGGGGCAGCCTGGGCACTTCTTGGGCAGCAAAGAGCTCTCTGTGGTGGCACCTTTTGTCTGGCAGAAATCTTCATTTGGATTCAATTTTTCAGGAGGTGGGACAGGACATTGCAGCACAGGGCTGAAAAAAGGGAGCAGCAGGCCTTTCCCTAGGAAAAACAGTCTGGAAGCTTTGGCTTTGAGGTGCATTTGGTGGGGCAGCCTGGGTACTTCTTGGGTAGCAAAAATCTTTCTGCAGTGGCACCTTTTGCGTGGCAAGAATCTGCATTTGGAGCAAACTTTTCAGGAGTTGAGACTGGCCATTGCAGCGCAGGGCTGAAAAAAGGGAACAGCAGGCCTTTTCCTAAGGAAAAAAACTCTGGAAGCTTTGGCTTTGAGGTGCAGTTGGTGGGGCAGCCGGGGCACTTCTTGGGCAGCAAGACCTTTCTGTGGTGGCACCTTTTGTATGGTAGAAATCTTCATTTGGATTCTATATTTCAGGAGGTGGGACAGGCCATTGCAGCACAGGGCTGAGAAAAGGGAACAGCAGCCCTTTCCCTAGGAAAAACAGTCTGGAAGCTTTGGCTTGGAGGTGTAGTTGTGGGGGCAGCTTGGGCACTTCTGGGGTAGCAAAGAGCTTTCTGTGGTGGCACCTTCTGTCTGGCAGGAATCTTCATCTGCTTTCAATTTTTCAAAAGGTGGGACTGGTCATTGCAGCATAGGGTTAAAAAAAGGGAACAGCAGCTCTTTCCCTAAGGAAAAAAAGTCTGGAACCTTTGGCTTCAGGTGTAGTTGGTGCAGCCTGGGCACTTCTTGGGCAGCAAGACCTTCCTGTGGTGGCACATTTTGTCTAGCAGGAATCTTCATTTGCCTTCAATTTTTCAAAAGGTGGGACGGGCCATTGCAGCGCAGGGCAGAAAAAAGGGAACAGCAGCTCTTTCCCTAAGGAAAAAAAGTGTGGAACCTTTGGCTTTGAGTTGCACTTATTGGGACAGCCTGGGCACTTCTTGGGCAGCAAAGAGCTCTCTGTGGTGGCACTTTTGACTGGCATCAATCTTCATTTGCTTTCAATTTCTTCAGGAGGTGGGACAGGCCATTGCAACGCAGGGCAGAAAAAAAGGGAACAGCAGCTCATTCCACCATGAAAAAAAGTCTGGAAGCTTTGGCTCAGAGGTGCAGTTGTTGGGGCAGCCTGGGCACTTCTTGGGCAGCAAAGAGATTTCTGTGGTGGCACCTTCTGTCTGGCAGGAATCTTCATTTGGATTCTATTTTTCAGGAGGTGGGACCGGCCATTGCAGCACAGGGCTGAAAAAAGGGAACAGCAGGCCTTTTCCTAAGGAAAAAAAGTCTGGAAGCTTTGGCTTTGAGGTGCAGTTGGTGGGGCAGCCTGGGCACTTCTTGGGCAGCAAGACCTTCCTGTGGTGGCACATTTTGTCTAGCAGGAATCTTCATTTGGATTGAATTTTCCAGGAGGTTGGACCGGCCATTGCAGCACAGGGCTGAAAAAAGGGAACAGCATCTCTTTCCACCAGGAAAAATCTCTGGATCCTTTTGCTTCTGCTGCAATTGGTGGGGCAGCCTGGGCACTTCATGGGCAGCAAGAATTTTCTGTGGTGGCACCTTTTGTCGGGCAGCAATCTTTATTTGGAGTAAATTGTTCAGGAAGTGGGACACGCCATTGCATCGCAGGGCAGAAAAAAGGGAACAGCAGCTCTTTCCATTAGAAAAAATATCAGGAAGCTTTGGCTTTGAGGTGTAGTTGTTGGGGCAGACTGGGCACTTCTTGGGCAGCAAGGAGCTCTCTTCAGTGGCACCTTTTGTATGGCAGAAATCTTCATTTGGATTCTATTTTTCAGGAGGTGGGACCGGCCATTGCAGCACAGGGCTGAAAAAAGGGAACAGCAGGCCTTTCCCTAGGAAAAACAGTCTGGAAGCTTTGGCTTGGAGGTGTAGTTGGTGTAGGCTGGGCACTTCTGGGGCAGGAAGAGTTTTCTGTGGTGGCACCTTTTGTCTGGCAGCAATCTTCATTTGCTTTCAATTTTTCAAAAGGTGGGACCGACCATTGCAACGCAGGGCTGAAAAAATGGAACAGCAGCTCTTTCCCTAAGGAAAAAAAGTCTGGAAGCTTTGGGTTTGAGGTGCAGTTAATGGGACAGCCTGGGCACTTCTTGGGCAGAAAGACCTTTCTGTGGTGGCACCTTTTGTCTGGCAGGAATCTTCATTTGCTTTCAATTTTTTAAAAGGTGGGACCGGCCATTGCAACGCAGAGCAGAAAAAAGGGAACAGAAGCTGTTTCCCTAAGGAAAAAAAGTCTGGAAGCTTTGGCTTGGAGGTGCAGTTGGTGGGGCAGCCTGGGCACTTCTTAGACAGCAAAGAGCATTCTGTGGTGGCACCTTTTGTCTGGCAGAAATCTTCATTTGGATTCTATTTTTCAGGAGGTGGGACAGGCCATTGCAGCACAGGGCCTAAAAAAGTGAACAGCATCTTTCCCTAAGGAAAAAAAGTCTGGAAGCTTTGGCTTTGAGGTGTAGTTGTTGGGGCAGACTGGGCACTTCATGGGCAGCAAGAGTTTTCTGAGGTGGCACCTTTTGTCTGGCAGCAATCTTTATTTGGAGTAAATTGTTCAGGAGGTGGGACAGGCCATTGCAGCGTAGGGCAGAAAAAAGCGAACAGCAGCTCTTTTCCTAAGGAAAAAAAGTCCAGAAGCTTTGGCTTGGAGGTGCAGTTGGCAGGGCAGCCTGGGCAGTTTTTGGGCAGGAAGACCTTTTTGTGGTGGCACATTTTGTCTAGTAGGAATCTTCATTTGGATTGAATTTTCCAGGAGGTTGGACTGGCCATTGCAGCACAGGGCTGAAAAAAGGGAACAGCAGCCCTTTCCCTAGGAAAAACAGTCTGGAAACTTTGGCTTTTAGGTGCAGTTGTTGGGGCAGCCTGAGCACTTCTTGGGCATCAAAGAGATTTCTGTGGTGGCACCTTTTGTCTGGCAGGAATCTTCATTTGGATTCAATTTTTCAGGAGGTGGGACAGGCCATTGCAGCGCAGGGTTGAAAAAAGGGAACAGCAGCTCTTTCCACCAGGAAAAACAGTCTGGAACCTTTCGCTTGGAGGTGCAGTTGGTGGGGTAGCCTGGGCACTTCTTGGGCAGCCAGGAGCTTTCTTTGGTGGTACCTTGTTTTTGGCAGGAATCTTCATTTGCACTCAGTTTTTCAGGAGGTACACCGGCAATTGCAGCGCAGGGCAGAAAAAAGCAAACAGCAGCTCTTTTCCTAAGGAAAACAAGTCTAGAAGCCTTGGCTTGGAGGTGCAGTTGGTGGGGCAGCCTGGGCACCTCTTGGGCAGCAAAGAGCTTTCCGTGGTGGCACCTTTTGTATGGCAGCAATCTTTATTTGGATTCAATTTTTCAGGAGGTGGGACAGGTCATTGCAGCATAGGGCTGAAAAAAGGGAACAGCAGGCCTTTCCCTAGGAAAAACAGTCTGGAAGCTTTGGCTTTGAGGTGTAGTTTTTGGGGCAGCCTGGGCACTTCTTGGGCAGCAAAGAGCTCTCTGTGGTGGCACCTTTTGTCTGGCAGAAATCTTCATTTGGATTCTATTTTTCAGGAGGTGGAACAGGCCATTTCAGCGCAGGGCAGAAAAAAAGGAAAAGCATCTCTTTCCACCAGGAATAAAAGTCTGAAACCTTTGGCTTGGAGGTGCAGTTGGTGGGGTAGCCTGGGCACTTCTTGGGAAGCCAGGAGCTTTCTGTGGTGGCACTTTTTGTCTGGCAGGAATCTTTATTTGAATTAAAATTTCAGGAGGTGGGACCGGCCATTGCAGCGCAGGGTTGAAAAAGGGAACAGAAGCTCTTTCCCTAAGGAAAAAAGTCTGGAAGCTTTGGCTTGGAGCTGCAGTTGGTGGGGCAGCTTGGGTACTTCTTGGGCAGCAAAGAGCATTCTGTGGTGGCACCTTTGTCTGGCATCAATCTTCCTTTGGATTTTATTTTTCAGGAGGTGGGACCTGTCATTGCAGCAAATGGCTGAAAAAAGGGAACAGCAGCTCTTTCCACCAGGAAAAAAAGTCTGGATCCTTTTGCTTCTGCTGCAGTTGGTGGGGCAGCCTGGGCACTTCTTGGGCAGCAAAGAGCATTCTGTGGTGGCACCTTTGTCTGGCATCAATCTTCCTTTGGATTTTATTTTTCAGGAGGTGGGACCTGTCATTGCAGCAAATGGCTGAAAAAAGGGAACAGCAGCTCTTTCCACCAGGAAAAAAAGTCTGGATCCTTTTGCTTCTGCTGCAGTTGGTGGGGCAGCCTGGGCACTTCTTGGGCAGCAAAGAGCATTCTCTGGTGGCACCTTTTGTCTGGCAGCAACCTTTATTTGAATTAAATTCTTCAGGAGGTGGGACACGCCATTGCATCGCAGGGCAGAAAAAAGTGAACAGCAGGCCTTTCCCTAGGAAAAACAGTCTGGAAGCTTTGGCTTTGAGGTGTAGTTGTTGTGGCAGCCTGGGCACCTCTTGGGCAGCAAAGAGATTTCTGTGGTGGCACCTTTTGTCTGGCAGGAATCTTCATGTGCTTTCAATTTTTTAAAAGGTGGGACCGGCCATTGCAGCGTAGGGTTAAAAAAAGGGAACAGCAGTTCTTTCCCTAAGGAAAAAAAGTCTGGAACCTTTGGCTTCAGGTGTAGTTGTTGTGGCAGCCTGGGAACTTCTTGGACAGCAAAGAGCTTTCTGTGGTGGCACTTTTTGTATGGCAGCAACCTTTATTTGAATTAAATTCTTCAGGAGGTGGGACACGCCATTGCATCGCAGGGCAGAAAAAAGTGAACAGCAGGCCTTTCCCTAGGAAAAACAGTCTGGAAGCTTTGGCTTTGAGGTGTAGTTGTTGTGGCAACCTGGGCACTTCTTGGGCAGCAAAGAGATTTCTGTGGTGGCACCTTTTGTCTGGCAGGAATCTTCATTTGCTTTCAATTTTTCAAAAGGTGGGACCGGCCATTGCAGCGCAGGGTTAAAAAAAGGGAACAGCATCTTTCTCTAAGGAAAAAAAGTCTGGAAGCTTTGGCTTGGAGGTACAGTTGTTAGGGCAGCCTGGGCACTTCTTGGGTAGCAAAGAGCTCTCTGTGGTGGCACCTTTGTCTGGCAGGAATCTTCATTTGCTTTCAATTTTTTAAAAGGTGGGACAGGCCATTGCAACGCAGGGCAGAAAAAAAGGGAACAGCAGCTCTTTCCACCCGGAAAAAAAGTCTGGAAGCTTTGGCTTTGAGGTGCAGTTGGTGGGGCAGCCTGGGCACTTCTTGGGCAGCAAAGAGCTTTCTGTGGTGGCACTTTTTGTCTAGCAGGAATCTTCATTTGGATTGAATTTTCCAGGAGGTTGGACCGGCCATTGCAGCACAGGGCTGAAAAAAGGGAACAGCAGCTCTTTCCACCAGGAAAAATCTCTGGATCCTTTTGCTTCTGCTGCAATTGGTGGGGCAGCCTGGGCACTTCATGGGCAGCAAGAATTTTCTGTGGTGGCACCTTTCGTGTGGCAAGAAATCTTCATTTGGAGTAAATTGTTCAGGAGGTGGGACACGCCATTGCATCGCAGGGCAGAAAAAAGGGAACAGCAACTCTTTCCATTAGTAAAAAAGTCTGGAAGCTTTGGCTTTGAGGTGTAGTTGTTGTGGCAGCCTGGGCACTTCTTGGGCAGCAAGGAGCTCTCTGCGGTGGCACATTTTCTATGGCAGAAATCTTCATTTGGATTCTATTTTTCAGGAGGTGGGACCGGCCATTGCAGCACAGGGCTGAAAAAAGGGAACAGCAGGCCTTTCCCTAGGAAAAACAGTCTGGAAACTTTGGCTTTGAGGTGCAGTTGGTGGGGCAGCCTGGGCACTTCTTGGGCATCAAAGAGCTTTCTGTGGTGGCACCTTTTGTCTAGCAGGAATCTTCATTTGGATTGAATTTTCCAGGAGGTTGGACCGGCCATTGCAGCGCAGGGTTGAAAAAAGGGAATAGCAGCTCTTTCCACCAGGAAAAAAAGTCTGAAACCGTTGGCTTTTAGGTGCAGTTGGTGGGGCAGCCTGGGCACCTCTTGGGCAGCAAAGAGCTTTCTGTGGTGGCACCTTTCGTCGGGCAGCAATCTTTATTTGGAGAAAATTGTTCAGGAGGTGGGACAGGCCATTTCAGCGCAGGGCAGGAAAAAGGGAACAGAAGCTCTTTCCATTAGGAAAAACAGTCTGGAAGCTTTGGCTTTGAGGTGTAGTTTTTGGGGCAGCCTGGGCACTTCTTGGGCAGCAAAGAGCTCTCTGTGGTGGCACCTTTTGTCTGGCAGAAATCTTCATTTGGATTCTATTTTTCAGGAGGTGGGACAGGCCATTGCAGCGCAGGGCAGAAAAAAGGGAACAGCAGTCCTTTCTCCCAGGAAAGAAAGTCTGGATCCTTTGGCTTCAGGTGCATTTGGTGGGGTAGCCTGGGCACTTCTTGGGTAGAAGGAGCTTTCTGTGGTGGCACCTTTTGTCTTGCAGGAATCTTTAGTTGGATTCAATTTTGGGAGTTATTTTGGTCATTGTAGTGCAGGGCTGAAAAATCGATGAGCAGCTCTTTTCCACAGGAAAGTAAGTCTGGATCCTTTGGCTTCAGGTGCAGTTGGTGGGGCAGCCTGGGCACTTCTTGGGAAGCAAGATCTTTCTGTGGTGGCACCTCTTTTCTAGGGGGTGTTTGTTCCCTGTTAGCAAGTCCCTTATGGCATCAATCACAAAGCACTGGGACTGCTCACAGGGCGTGATGAAGTAAGGCACTGGTAGTCGAGAAAGAGGGGCTAGAAAATTAAATTCTTGTATCTAGTTGCCTTCCTTAATTACAGAAATCGATACTCTTGTGACATGATCTGTACTGACCCTGCTAAGGATGTACTTTTGCCCTGACCCCTTGCTCCAGATGTTCCAGGTACACCAAAGGAAACAAGAGAGAATCTCAGCGAAGCCAAAAATCAGCTCTTATGGCAGTTGACACTCTATGGGGTTTAGCACTGGAGCTCAATCTCTCTGGGATGGCTGGTCCAGAACAGTGTATTTACTGAATGGTGCTGTTGCTGAACTTCCCTGGGCATGTTGCAATTGGCTACTGAGGCTGAAAGGTTTCCTCGAAGGATTTTTATCTTTTGAAACTACAGGCTGAATTTGAGGGATAAACTCCAGTATCAAAGTTGATCAAACAGAAAAGAGTGTTTCTTCTACAACAGATTTGAAATAGTCCACTTGTAAAAATCACAAAGCTTGAAGCCTACTCAGCAGAGCTGATTCCTCATCTGCACTGATCATCAGCAACTGGCCTCTCTCCTATTTCAGGGTCTCATCTGTGTACACTGGATTAAGGCCTCCTAACTTCTTAAGAAAAGTAGTGTTATAAGTTCACTTTTCTGGCAAGGTTTCCTTAGCAGATGGGTTGAAAAGCAAAACTTTGGTGCCATGACCAATGAATGCAGAGCGGTGCTAGAGAGCCCAAGGTTATTTGTGGTGCTAGCTTTGCTCCACTCTCTAAGAACTTCTGTCCAGATCAGTGCTGGCAACAAGAATTCCAGGTTAACGCTTGTTTCATTTTTCAGGCTTTGCATTTCAAGAATGGAGAGTTGTTATTGGAAACGCTGCCGTGGCTGTCAGTAACAGCCTCGGAAAACAGTTTTTCTTATTTCTGAAGGGAGAAGTTTCCAACCCAGCTTTGGAGTATGCAAATAGTTGAATGACTTGTTGTACAATTGGAAATAAAAATCCATACATTTGCTCTGATTAATGTCTTAACTTATATTTGGCTAAAGAGTCCTTTTCTTGTTACCTTCTTTAAAAAATAGAACCCATAAGCAGAAAGGTGATCTCCTAAAGTGTTGTAACCTTTTAAGTCCACTTGTTGCCACACAACAATAGCAGGCCAATATCACATCCAAAGATACAGAATCTTATAGAGATACACACAAATGTATACCTATACATATCTATGTATGTATATCTATCTACCTATACATATCTATACAAATACACACAAGAAAGTTTGGGGTTCCTGATGAGAGTTCTACACGGGTAATGAACAGAGGACTGGTTTGATGTGTCAGACAACTGGGGGGACCAAGAACGTATGTTCTGAGCTTTGATTTACTGTCCTGGTTTGTAACTGCCTGCCCTTCCCTTTGGGGGGAACACAGGCCTCTATTTTGCACGGTCTGTTTTGTTTTACTTTGCAGTGTAGACTAGGGGCAGAAGAGTTTGTGGAGCCAAACAGCTCGATGCAGATTCAGTTCCTTTGGTGGTGCCTAAAACTCAGGAACTGGACTCCACGGTGCCGGTGGGACCCTCCCAACTCAGCCCGTTCCATGAGTCCATCAAGTCCAACTGTCAACCCAGCACTGCCCCAGGAACCCCCAAAGCACTAAAGTGTGTCAGCCATGGCCAGATGCAGGCGCCTCTGAAAGACCTGCCGGGGTGCTGGCTCCGCCTGGGCAACCCATTGCAGTGCCCGAGACCCCTCCGAAAAACACAGCGAGAAACCTTTCTCCAGGAGCTGACATGAAGCTCCCTGCCTCAGCCTCGGGCCACGTGCCCTGGTCCTCCCAGCGCAGGCTCCTTTCCAGCAGCCCCCTCGGCAGAAGGCGGCTCAGGGCTCCCCTCTGCCCCCCCGGCCGGCTCCGCTCCGGCCCCGCTCCCGCCACGGCCCCGCTCCGGCCCCGCTCCCGCCACGGCCCCGCTCGGCTCTGCACGGGGAAGGAACGCGCCCAGCCCCGGCCCGACACCCCGCGGGGGCAGCGCACCGGGGATCCCTCCCCGGGGCTCACTCATTGGGGGTCCCTCCCCGGGGCTTACTCACCGGGGGTCACTTGCCCGGTGGTCCCTCCCCGGGGGTCACTTGCCAGGGGTTGTTCACCGCGGGTCGCTCACCGGGGTCCCTCCCCAGGGCTCACTTACTGGGGCTTCTTCACCGCGGGTCGCTCACCGGCTGTCACTTACTGGGGGTCACTCGCCCGGTGTCGCTCAGCAGCAGCCACTCGCCGGGGGCCGCGCACGGGGGTCCTTCCCCCGGGGCCGCGCACCGGGGCCGCTGCCCGGGGGCCGCTCAGCGGCAGAGCCCCCCTCCCGGCCCCGCCCGCTCCCACCCTCACCCAAGCCCCACCAACCGCCCTTCTCGGCCCCGCCCTCGCCCCGCCCAATCCCCGCCTCGCCCCGCCCACTCCACCGCCTCCCATTGGCTGCGCACATTCGGCCGTGGAGCGAGGAGCGCGCGGGGAGCGTTGCCTGGAAACTGGCGAGGGAATCCCGGGAATCCCCGAGGCGCCGGCGCTGCCCCGCCACTCCTGGAGCCAGCGGCCGTGCCCGCGCGGGGAGCGGGCACTCAGCGCCTGGCTGCGGCCGCCACAACGGCCAGGGAAGCAGGCGCGCGGAAGGCGCGCTTCGGCCCCCGGCCAGCGAGGAGCCCTAAAAAGAACAAAAGTGTTGAAAGAGAGGGAACTCATCGCACCATCACAGAACATGCTGAGTTGGAAGGGACCCACGAGGAGCGTCGAGTGCAAGCCTTTGCCCGGCACAGGACCGACCCCAAGAGTCACACCGTGTGCCTGAACTCTGCCAGCCTTGGTTTGTGACCACTGCCCTGGAGAGCCTGGTCCAGTGCCAACCACCCTCGGAGGGAAGAACCTTTCCCAAATATCCCCCCTAAACCCACGTGAAAAAAACCTATTTGCAACCAAAAAAAAAAGTTTCTATTTTCTTCCTTCCCCTTCTCCTTATTTAGTGTTTACACAACAGTACTGCAGTGCCCTACTGGCTCAAAACTGAACTACTTGAAGTCCTTGCCGTATAGGCTGGATTTTGCCCCTTAGGCAGAGGCTAATCTGTCTGCAGTCCACCAGGACTGCCAGAGCTTGGGGAAGGGATGGAGGCTATCGCAGGAAGGAACAGAGATGCGGAGATATTCCCTGATATTCTACTCTAGAAGCGGCTCAAGAGACAGCCCTGGAGTTGGAAACACTTGCCTTCGTCACTGGACGATCTTGTCCAGCACCACAGAAAGGATCTTCTCCTCCGGCAAAGCCGCAGCTTCCCGGGAGCCATGGATTGAGAACCGGTGTCTTGGGGACAGGAGCTGCTGGGCCACCTGCTCCTGGGAATCTTAGACGGCAATGGCCTGGGCTCCCACTCCTACCCGCAGCCTTTTGCTGCCATGTGCATCCTCGGCGAGGAGCGGGCTCTGCTCTTCCCGGCCCCTCCCCGGCAGCAGGGAGACCTGGCCAGAGGGGCTCCTGTGTGTGACTCCAGCAGGTCTCCCAAAGGCTCTGGGAGGGATGGAGTCTCTTGCCAGAAGTAACTGAGGTGCCGAGATACTCCGTCCCTTGCTCTTGCCATACTGGATCGGGGAAGAGCCCTGGAGTCGGGAACACCTGCTTTTGCCATAGGAGACAACACAGCAAATGTTCCTGCACAGGATCCTGATGTGGCACTGGGAGAGCATCAAGGGACGCATGGATTGGGCACCTCATATTTGGGATAAAGTGTCGTTTGTCTTCAATTTTCGGAGACGAGTGCAGGATTCCGAAAAGAAACAAACAACAGCCTTTATCCCAAAAAGAAAAGCCTGTTTGCTTTCGTTTTGAGAGCCAGTTGGTGGCACAGCCTGGGCACTTCTTGGGCAGCAAGAGCTTCTGTGGTGGTACCTTTTATCTAGCAACAATGTTCATTTGCATTCAATTTTTGGATCTACGTTGGCCATTGCAGAGCAGGGCTGAAAAAAAAGGAAAAGCAGCCCTTTCCTCCAGGAAAGAAAGCCTGGATCCTTTGGCTTCAGGTGCAGTTGGTGGGGCAGCCTGGGCACTACTTGGGCAGGAAAGAGATTTCTGTGGTGGCACCTTTTGTCTGGCAAGAATCTTCATTTGGATTCAATATTTTAAAAGGTGGGACAGGCCATTACAGCACAGGGCTGAAAAAAGGGAACAGCAGCTCTTTGCACCAGGAAAAAAAGTCTGGAAGCTTTGGCTCGGAGGTGCAGTTGTTGGGGCAGCCTGGGCACTTCTTGGGCAGAAAGATCTTTCTGTGGTGGCACCTTTTGTCTGGCAGGAATCTTCATTTGGATTCAATTTTCCAGGAGGTGGGACAGACCATTGCAGCACAGGGCTGAAAAAAGGGAACAGCAGCTCTTTCCCTAAGGAAAAAAAGTCTGGAAGCTTTGGCTTGGAGGTGCAGTTGGTGGGGCAGCCTGGGCACTTCTTGGGCAGTACGAGTTTTCTGTGGTGGCACCTTTTGTCTGTCAGAAATCTTCATTTGGATTCTATTTCTCAGGAGGTGGGACAGGTCATTGCAGCATAGGGCTGAAAAAAGGGAACAGCAGCTCTTTCCCTAAGGAAAACAAGTCTGGAAGCTTTGGCTTGGAGGTGCAGTTGGTGGGGCAGCCTGGGCACTTCTTGGGAAGCCAGGAGCTTTCTCTGGTGGTACCTTTTTTCTGGCCGGAATCTTCATTTGCATTTAAATTTCAGGAGGTGGGACAGGCCATTGCAGCGCAGGGCTGAAAAAAGGGAACAGAAGCTCTTTCCCTAAGGAAAAACAGTCTGGAAGCTTTGGCTTTGAGTTGCAGTTCGTGGGGCAGCCTGGGCACATCTTGGGCAGCAAAGAGCTTTCTGTGGTGGCACCTTTTGTCTGGCAGGAATCTTCATTTGGATTCTATTTCTCAGGAGGTGGGACAGGCCATTGCAGCCAGGGCTGAAAAAAGGGAACAGCATCTTTCCCTAAGGAAAAAAAGTCTGGAAGCTTTGGCTTTGAGGTGTAGTTGTTGGGGCAGACTGGGCACTTCTTGGGAAGGAAGAGTTTTCTGTGGTGGCACGTTTTGTCTGGCAGGAATCTTCATTTGCTTTCAATTTTTTAAAAGGTGGGACCGACCATTGCAGGGCAAGGTTAAAAAAAGGGAACAGCAGCTCTTTCCCTAAGGAAAAAAAGTCTGGAAGCTTTGGCTTTGAGGTGTAGTTGTTGAGGCAGACTGGGCACTTCTTGGGCAGCAAAGAGCTTTCTGTGGTGGCAACTTTTGTCTAGCAGGAATCTTCATTTGGATTCAATTTTTCAAAAGGTGGGACCGGCCATTGCAGCACAGGGCAGAAAAAAGGGAACAGCAGCTAATTCCACCAGGAAAAAAAGTCTGGATGCTTTCGCTTCTGCTGCAGTTGGTGGGGAGCCTGGGCACTTCTTGGGCAGCCAGGAGCTTTCTGTGGTGGTACCTTTTGTCTGGCAGGAATCTTCATTTGCATTTAAATTTTAGGAGGTGGGACCGGCCATTCCAGCGCAGGGCTGAAAAAAGGGAACAGAAGCTCTTTCCCTAAGGAAAAACAGACTGGAAACTTTGGCTTTGAGGTGCAGTTGGTGGGGCAGCCTGGGCACTTCTTGGCCAGTAAAGAGCTTTCTGTGGTGGCACCTTTTGTCTGGCAGGAATCTTCATTTGGATTCTATTTCTCAAGAGGTGGGACATGCCATTGCAGCGCAGGGTTAAAAAAAGGGAACAGCATCTTTCCCGAAGGAAAAACAGTCTGGAAGCTTTGGCTTGGAGGTGCAGTTGGTGGGGCAGCCTGGGCACTTCTTGGGCAGCAAAGAGCTTTCTGTGGTGGCACCTTTTGTCTGGCACGAATCTTCATTTAGATTCAATTTTTCAGGAGGTGGAACAGGATATTGCAGAGCAGGGCTGAAAAAAGGGAACAGCAGCTCTTTCCACCAGGAAAAAAAGTCTGGAAGCTTTGGATTGGAGGTGCAGTTGGTGGGGCAGCCTGGGCACTTTTTGGGCAGCAAGAGTTTTCTGTTGTGGCACCTTTTGTATGGCAGAAATCTTCATTTGGATTCGATTTTTCAGGAGGTGGGACAGGTCATTGCAGCATAGGGCTGAAAAAAGTGAACAGCTGGCCTTTCCCTAGGAAAAACAGTCTGGAAGCTTTGGCTTGGCGGTGCAGTTGTTGTAGCAGCCTGGGCACCTCTTGGGCAGCAAAGAGCTTTCTGTGGGGGCACCTTTTGTATGGCAGCAATCTTCATTTGGATTCTATTTCTCAGGAGGTGGGACAGGATAATGCAGCATAGGGCTGAAAAAAGGGAACAGAAGCTCTTTCCCTAAGGAAAAACAGTCTGGAAGCTTTGGCTTGGAGGTGCAGTTGGTGGGGCAGACTGGGCACTTCTTGGGCAGCAAAGATCTTTCTGTTAGGGCACCTTTTGTCTGGCAGCAATCTTCATTTGGATTCAATTTTTCAGGAGGTGGGACAGGTCATTGCAGCATAGGGCTGAAAAAAGGGAACAGCAGGCCTTTCCCTAGGAAAAACAGTCTGGAAGCTTTGGCTTGGAGGTGCAGTTGGTGGGGCAGCCTGGGCACTTCTTGGGCAGCAAAGAGCTTTCTGTGGTGGCACCTTTTGTCTGGCAGGAATCTTCATTTGCTTTCAATTTTTTAAAAGGTGGGACCGGCCATTGCAACGCAGGGCAGAAAAAAGGGAACAGCAGCTCTTTCGCTAAGGAAAAAAAGTCTGGAAGCTTTGGCTTGGAGGTGCAGTTGGTGGGGCAGCCTGGGCACTTCTTGGGCAGCCAGGAGCTTTCTGTGGTGGTACCTTTTTTCTGGCAGGAATCTTCATTTGCATTTAAATTTCAGGAGGTGGGACCGGCCATTTTAGCGCAGGGCTGAAAAAAGGGAACAGAAGCTCTTTCCCTAGGAAAAACAGTCTGGAACCTTTGGCTTCAAGTGTAGTTGTTGGGGCAGACTGGGCACTTCTTGGGCAGCAAAGAGTTTTCTGTGGTGGCACCTTTTGTCTGGCAGCAATCTTTATTTGGAGTAAATTGTTCAGGAGGTGGGACAGGCCATTGCATCGCAGGGCAGAAAAAAGGGATCAGCAGCTCTTTCCATTAGGAAAAACAGTCTGGAAGCTTTGGTTTGGAGGTGCTGTTTTTGGGGTAGCCTGGGCACTTCTTGGGCAGCAAAGAGCTTTCTGTGGTGGCACCCTTTGTCTGGCATGAATCTCCATTTGCATTTAAATTTCAGGAGGTGGGACAGGCCATTGCAACGCAGGGCTGAAAAAGGGGAACAGCAGCTCTTTCCACCAGGAAAAACAGTGTGGAAGCTTTGGGTTTGAGGTGCAGTTGGTGGGGCAGCCTGGGCACATCTTGGGAGGCAAGAGTTTTCTCTGGTGGCACCTTTTGTCTGGCAGCAATTTTTATTTGGAGTAAATTGTTCAGGAGGTGGGACACGCCATTGCATTGCAGGGCTGAAAAAAGGGAACAGCAGGCCTTTCCCTAGGAAAAACAGTCTGGAAGCTTTGGCTTTGAGGTGCAGTTGGTGGGGCAGACTGGGCACTTCTTGGGCAGCAAAGAGATTTCTGTGGTGGCAGCTTTTGTCTGGCAGGAATCTTCATTTGCTTTCAATTTTTCAAAAGGTGGGACTGGCCATTGCAGCGCAGGGTTAAAAAAAGGGAACAGCATCTTTCCCTAAGGAAAAAAAGTCTGGAAGCTTTGGCTTTGAGGTGCCGTTGGTGGGGCAGCCTGGACGCTTCTTGGGTAGCAAAGAGCTCTCTGTGGTAGAACCTTTTGTCTGGCAGAAATCTGCATTTAGATTCTATATTTCAAAAGGTGGGACAGGCCATTGCAGCACAGGGCTGAGAAAAGGGAACAGCAGGCCTTTCCCTAGGAAAAACAGTCTGGATTCTTTACCTTTGAGGTGCAGTTGTTGGGGCAGACTGGGCACTTTTTGGGCAGCAAGGCTTTTCTGTGGTGGCACATTTTGTCTGGCAGGAATCTTCATTTGGATTGAATTTTCCAGGATGGTTGGACCGGCCATTGCAGCACAGGGCTTAAAAAAGGGAACAGCAGCTCTTTCCACCAGGAAAAATCTCTGGATCCTTTTGCTTCTGCTGCAGTTGGTGGGGCAGCCTGGGCACTTCATGGGCAGCAAGAATGTTCTGTTGTGGCACCTTTTGTGTGGCAAGAATCGTCATTTGGAGTCAATTATTCAGAAGATGGGACAGGCCATTGCAGTGCAGGGCAGAAAAAAGCGAACAGCAGCTCTTTCCCTAAGGAAAAAAAGTCTGGAAGCTTTGGCTTGGAGGTGCAGTTGTTGGGGCAGCCTGGGCACTTCTTGGGCAGCAAAGAGCTCTCTGTGGTGGCACCTTTTGTCTGGCAGAAATCTTCATTTGGATTCAATTTTTCAGGAGGTGGGACAGGACATTGCAGCACAGGGCTGAAAAAAGGGAACAGCAGGCCTTTCCCTAGGAAAAACAGTCTGGAAGCTTTGGCTTTGAGGTGCATTTGGTGGGGCAGCCTGGGTACTTCCTGGGTAGCAAAAATCTTTCTGCAGTGGCACCTTTTGCCTGGCAAGAATCTGCATTTGGAGCAAACTTTTCAGGAGTTGAGACTGGCCATTGCAGCGCAGGGCTGAAAAAAGGGAACAGCAAGCCTTTTCCTAAGGAAAATAACTCTGGAAGCTTTGGCTTTGAGGTGCAGTTGGTGGGGCAGCCGGGGCACTTCTTGGGCAGCAAGACCTTTCTGTGGTGGCACCTTTTGTATGGCAGAAATCTTCATTTGGATTCTATATTTCAGGAGGTGGGACAGGCCATTGCAGCACAGGGCTGAGAAAAGGGAACAGCAGCCCTTTCCCTAGGAAAAACAGTCTGGAAGCTTTGGCTTTGAGGTGAAGTTGTTGGGGCAGCCTGGGCACTTCTTGGGCAGCAAAGAGCTTTCTGTGGTGGCACCTTTTGTCTGGCAGGAATCTTCATCTGCTTTCAATTTTTCAAAAGGTGGGACCGGCCATTGCCGCGCAGGGTTAAAAAAAGGGAACAGCAGCTCTTTCCCTAAGGAAAAAAAGTCTGGAACCTTTGGCTTCAGGTGTAGTTGGTGCAGCCTGGGCACTTCTTGGGCAGCAAAGAGATTTCTGTGGTGGCACCTTCTGTCTGGCAGGAATCTTCATTTGGATTCTATTTTTCAGGAGGTGGGACCGGCCATTGCAGCACAGGGCTGAAAAAAGGGAACAGCAGGCCTTTTCCTAAGGAAAAAAAGTCTGGAAGCTTTGGCTTTGAGGTGCAGTTGGTGGGGCAGCCTGGGCACTTCTTGGGCAGCAAGACCTTCCTGTGGTGGCACATTTTGTCTAGCAGGAATCTTCATTTGGATTGAATTTTCCAGGAGGTTGGACTGGCCATTGCAGCACAGGGCTGAAAAAAGGGAACAGCATCTCTTTCCACCAGGAAAAATCTCTGGATCCTTTTGCTTCTGCTGCAGTTGGTGGGGCAGCCTGGGCACTTCATGGGCAGCAAGAATTTTCTGTTGTGGCACCTTTTGTGTGGCAAGAATCGTCATTTGGAGTCAATTATTCAGAAGATGGGACAGGCCATTGCAGTGCAGGGCAGAAAAAAGCGAACAGCAGCTCTTTCCCTAAGGAAAAAAAGTCTGGAAGCTTTGGCTTTGAGGTGCAGTTGGTGGGGCAGCCTGGGCACTTCTTGGGCAGCAAAGAGCTCTCTGTGGTGGCACCTTTTGTCTGGCAGAAATCTTCATTTGGATTCAATTTTTCAGGAGGTAGGACAGGACATTGCAGCACAGGGCTGAAAAAAGGGAACAGCAGGCCTTTCCCTAGGAAAAACAGTCTGGAAGCTTTGGCTTTGAGGTGCATTTGGTGGGGCAGCCTGGGCACTTCTTGGGTAGCAAAAATCTTTCCGTAGTGGCACCTTTTGCGTGGCAAGAATCTGCATTTGGAGCAAACTTTTCAGGAGTTGAGACTGGCCATTGCAGCGCAGGGCTGAAAAAAGGGAACAGCAGGCCTTTTCCTAAGGAAAAAAACTCTGGAAGCTTTGGCTTTGAGGTGCAGTTGTTGGGGCAGCCTGGGCACTTCTTGGACAGCAAGACCTTCCTGTGATGGCACATTTTGTCTAGCAGGAATCTTCATTTGGATTGAATTTTCCAGGAGGTTGGACCGGCCATTGCAGCACAGGGCTGAAAAAAGGGAACAGCAGCTCTTTCCTTAGGAAAAAAAGTCTGGATCCTTTCGCGTTTCCTGCAGTTGGTGGGGCAGCCTGGGCACTTCATGGTCAGCAAAGAGTTTTCTGTGGTGGCACCTTTTGTCTGGCAGGAATCTTCATTTGGACTAAATGTTTCAGGATGTAGGACCGGCCATTGCAGCACAGGGCTAAAAAAAGGGAACAGCAGCTCTTTCCACCAAGAAAAATCTCTGGATCCTTTCGATTCTGCTGCACTTGTTGGGACAGCCGAAGCACTTCTTGGGCAGGCAGAGTTTTCTGCGGTGGCACCTTTTGTCTGGCAGCAATCTTCATTTGGAGTAATCTTTTCAGAAGGTGGGACAGGTCATTGCAGCGCAGGGCTGAAAAAAGGGAACAGCAGCTCTTTCCACTAGGAAAAAAAGTCTGGAAGCTTTGGCTTTGAGATGCAGTTGTTCGGGCAGCCTGGGCACTTCTTGGGCAGCAAGAACTTTCTGTGGTGGCACCTTTTGTTTTGCACGAACCTTCATTTACATTAAATTTTACCAAGAGGTCGGACCGGTCATTGCATCGCAGGGCAGAAAAAAGGGAACAGCAGGTCTTTCCACCAGGAAAAACAGTCTGGAAGCTTTGCCTTCAGGTGCAGTTGTTGGAGCAGCCTGGGCACTTCTTGGGCAGCAAGACCTTTCTGTGTTGGTACCTTTTGTCTGGCAGCAATCTTCATTTGGATTCCATTTTTCAGGTGGTGGGACCGGACATTGCAGCGCAGGGCTGAAAAAAGGGAGCCGCAGCTCTTTCCCTAAGGAAAAAAAGTCTGGAAGCTTTCGCTTGGAGGTGCAGTTGGTGGGGCAGCCTGGGCACTTCTTGGGCAGCAAAGATCTTTCAGTGGTGGCACCTTTTTTCTGGCAGCAATCTTCATTTGAATGCAATTTTTCAAAAGGTAGGATAGGCCATTGCAGCGCAGGGCTGAAAAAAGGGAACAGCAGCGGTTTCCCTAAAGAAAAAAAGTCTGGAAGCTTTGGTTTTTTGGTGCAGTTGGTGGGGCAGCCTGGGCACTTCTTGGGCAGCAAAGAGCTTTCTGTGGTGGCACCTTTTGTCTGGCAGGAATCTTCATTTAGATTCCATTTTTCAGGAGGTGGGACAGGCCATTGCAGCGCAGGGCTGAAAAAAGGGAACAGCAGCTCTTTCCTTAGGAAAAAAAGTCTGGATCCTTTCGCGTCTCCTGCAGTTGGTGGGGCAGCCTGGGCATTTTTTCGGCAGGAAGACCTTTCTTTGGTGGCACCTTTTGTCTGGCAGGAATCTTCATTTGGATTCAATTTTTTAAAAGGTGGGACCGGCCATTGCAGTGCAGGGCTGAAAAAAGGGAACAGCAGCTCTTTCCACCTGGAAAAAAAGTCTAGATCCTTTGGCTTCAGGTGCAAATGATTGGGCAGCCTGGGCACTTCTTGGGCAGTAAGATCTTTCTGTGGTGGCACCTTTTGTCTGGCAGGAATCTTCATTTGGATTCAGTTTTTCAAAAGGTGGGACCGGCCATTGCAGCACAGAACAGAAAAAAAGGGAAAAGCAGCCCTTTCACTAGGAAAAAAAGTCTGGAAACTTTGGCTTTGAAGTGCAGTTTATGGGGCAGCCTGGGCACTTCTTGGGCAGGAAGAGTTTTCTCTGGTGGCACCTTTTGACTGGCAGGAATCTTCATTTGGATTCAGTTTTTCAGGAGGTAGGACAGGCCATTGCAGCAAAGGGCTGAAAAAAGGGAACAGCAACTCTTTCCACCAGGAAAAATCTCTGGATCCTTTCGCTTCTGCTGCAGTTGGTGGGGCAGCCTGGGCACTTCTTGGGCAGGAAGACCTTTCTTTGCTGGCACCTTTTGTCTGGCAGGAATCTTCATTTGGAATCAGTTTTTCAGGAGGTGGGACAGGCCATTGCAGCGCAGGGCTGAAAAACGGGAACAGCAGCTCTTTCCACCGGGAAAAAAAGTCTGGATCCTTTCGCGTCTCCTGCAGTTGGTGGGGCAGCCTGGGCATTTTTTCAGCAGGAAGACCGTTCTTTGGTGGCAACTTTTGTCTGGCAGGAATCTTCATTTGGATTCAATTTTTTAAAAGGTGGGACCGGCCATTGCAGTGCAGGGTTGAAAAAAGGGAACAGCAGCTCTTTCCGTAAGGAGAAAAAGTCTGGAAGCTCAGGCTTTGAGGTGCAGTTTTTGGGGCAGCCTGGGCACTTGTTGGGTAGCAAGAACTTTCTGTGGTGGGACCTTTTGTCTGGCACGAATCTTTATTTGGACTAAATGTTTCAGGAGGTAGGACCGGCCATTGCAG
>NW_026990668.1:0-71835 GCF_036250125.1 Pseudopipra pipra | reverse complement strand
GAAGGGACTGGGGAGGGACTGGGAATCACTTAGGAGGGACCGGGATGGGACTAGGCAAACTGGGGAAGGACTGGGTTGCACTGCAAAAGGACACTTGGGAGGGAAAGGAGGTGGTGGGTTGCAGTGGGGGAAGTGGGGAGAGAGTGGGATGAGAGTGGGGGCACTGGGGTGGGACTGGGAGCACTGGTGGCACTGGGCTAGGACTGGGGGAACTGGGGAGGGAGCAGGGAAGGGAACTGGGATGGTACTGGGATGGGAATGGGATGCACAGGGAAAAGGAGCACAATGAACTGGGGAGGGACTGGGATGGGACTGGGGACACTTCAAGGGAGTTGGATGCACTGGGCTGAGACTAGGGGCACTGGAGCGGGACTGGGGGGAGTAGGGAGGGACTGGGATGGGACTGAGGGCACTGGAGATGGACTGGGGAGAACTGGGCTGGCACTGGGGGCGCTGGAGTGCAACTGGAATTCTCAAGGGAGGGACTGGGGGAAGTGGGATGGGACAGGGGTCACTGGGGAGGGATTGGGGACAGTTAGACTACAGGCACTGGGATGGGACTGAGCTGCGCTGGGTGGGCACAGGGATGGGACTGAGGTCACTGGGGAGGGAACTGGGATGGGACTGGGAGCACTGGGAAAGGGACTGCAGAGACTGGGATAGGACTGGGAAGGGACTGCAAGGGGACTGTGAGAGGACTGGGGAGGGGACTGGAGAGCGTGCCTGGGATGGGCCTGAGAATCTCTGGGGAGGGACTTGGGCCACTGGGATGGGACTGCTGTGACTGGGATGGGATGCAGTTGTACTGGGAAGGGACTGGGGAGGGACTGGGAATCACTTAGGAGGGACCGGGATGGGACTAGGCAAACTGGGGAAGGACTGGGTTGCACTGCAAAAGGACACTTGGGAGGGAAAGGAGGTGGTGGGTTGCAGTGGGGGAAGTGGGGAGAGAGTGGGATGAGAGTGGGGGCACTGGGGTGGGACTGGGAGCACTGGTGGCACTGGGCTAGGACTGGGGGAACTGGGGAGGGAGCAGGGAGAGACTGCGAAGTGACTGGGATGGGAATGGGATGCACAGGGAAAAGGAGCACAATGAACTGGGGAGGGACTGGGATGGGACTGGGGACACTTCAAGGGAGTTGGATGCACTGGGCTGAGACTAGGGGCACTGGAGCGGGACTGGGGGGAGTAGGGAGGGACTGGGATGGGACTGAGGGCACTGGAGATGGACTGGGGAGAACTGGGCTGGCACTGGGGGTGCTGGAGTGCAACTGGGATTCTCAAGGGAGGGACTGGGGGAAGTGGGATGGGACAGGGGTCATTGGGGAGGGATTGGGGACAGTGGGACTACAGGGACTGGGATGGGACTGAGCTGCGCTGGGTGGGCAGAGGGATGGGACTGAGGTCACTGGGGAGGGAACTGGGATGGGACTGGGAGCACTGGGAAAGGGACTGGGAAGGGACTGCAAGAGGACTGTGACAGGACTGGGGAGTGGGCCTGGGATGGGACTGGGATGCACAGGGGGAAAGAACCGGGATGCCCTGGGGAGGGACTGAGGTCACGGGAGGGCTGGGGATGGGTCAGGGGCACTGGGGAGGGAACTGGGATGGGACTTGGATGTTCTAGGGAGGGAGTGGGATGCATCGGGGAAAAGGACTGACATGCACTGGGAGGGACTGGGGCAGTGGGGAGGGATGGGGATGGGACTGGGGACGCTGGGGGGATTTGGGCTGGGAGTGGGGACACTGGGGTGGGACTGAGATTTTCGGGGGGGTGAGGGGGACTGGGAGCACTGGGATGGGACTGGGGGTCATTGGGGAGGGAACTGGGATGGGACTGGGAGCACTGGGAAAGGGACTGCAGGGACTGGGATAGGACTGGGAAGGGACTGCAAGGGGACTGTGAGAGGACTGGGGAGGGGACTGGAGAGCGTGCCTGGGATGGGCCTGAGAATCTCTGGGGAGGGACTGGGACCACTGGGATGGGACTGCTGTGACTGGGATGGGATGCAGTTGTACTGGGAAGGGACTGGGAAGGGACTGGGAATCACATAGGAGGGACCGGGATGGGACTAGGCAAACTGGGGAAGGACTGGGTTGCACTGCAAAAGGACACTTGGGAGGGAAAGGAGGTGGTGGGTTGCAGTGGGGGAAGTGGGGAGAGAGTGGGATGAGAGTGGGGGCACTGGGGTGGGACTGGGAGCACTGGTGGCACTGGGCTAGGACTGGGGGAACTGGGGAGGGAGCAGGGAAGGGAACTGGGATGGTACTGGGATGGGAATGGGATGCACAGGGAAAAGGAGCACAATGAACTGGGGAGGGACTGGGATGGGACTGGGGACACTTCAAGGGAGTTGGATGCACTGGGCTGAGACTAGGGGCACTGGAGCGGGACTGGGGGGAGTAGGGAGGGACTGGGATGGGACTGAGGGCACTGGAGATGGACTGGGGAGAACTGGGCTGGCACTGGGGGCGCTGGAGTGCAACTGGAATTCTCAAGGGAGGGACTGGGGGAAGTGGGATGGGACAGGGGTCACTGGGGAGGGATTGGGGACAGTGGGACTACAGGCACTGGGATGGGACTGAGCTGCGCTGGGTGGGCACAGGGATGGGACTGAGGTCACTGGGGAGGGAACTGGGATGGGACTGGGAGCACTGGGAAAGGGACTGCAGAGACTGGGATAGGACTGGGAAGGGACTGCAAGGGGACTGTGAGAGGACTGGGGAGGGGACTGGAGAGCGTGCCTGGGATGGGCCTGAGAATCTCTGGGGAGGGACTGGGACCACTGGGATGGGACTGCTGTGACTGGGATGGGATGCAGTTGTACTGGGAAGGGACTGGGGAGGGGACTGGGAATCACTTAGGAGGGACCGGGATGGGACTAGGCAAACTGGGGAAGGACTGGGTTGCACTGCAAAAGGACACTTGGGAGGGAAAGGAGGTGGTGGGTTGCAGTGGGGGAAGTGGGGAGAGAGTGGGATGAGAGTGGGGGCACTGGGGTGGGACTGGGAGGACAGGTGGCACTGGGCTAGGACTGGGGGAACTGGGGAGGGAGCAGGGAGGGACTGCGAAGTGACTGGGATGGGAATGGGATGCACAGGGAAAAGGAGCACAATGAACTGGGGAGGGACTGGGATGGGACTGGGGACACTTCAAGGGAGTTGGATGCACTGGGCTGAGACTAGGGGCACTGGAGCGGGACTGGGGGGAGTAGGGAGGGACTGGGATGGGACTGAGGGCACTGGAGATGGACTGGGGAGAACTGGGCTGGCACTGGGGGCGCTGGAGTGCAACTGGGATTCTCAAGGGAGGGACTGGGGGAAGTGGGATGGGACAGGGGTCATTGGGGAGGGATTGGGGACAGTGGGACTACAGGGACTGGGATGGGACTGAGCTGCGCTGGGTGGGCAGAGGGATGGGACTGAGGTCACTGGGGAGGGAACTGGGATGGGACTGGGAGCACTGGGAAAGGGACTGGGAAGGGACTGCAAGAGGACTGTGACAGGACTGGGGAGTGGGCCTGGGATGGGACTGGGATGCACAGGGGGAAAGAACCGGGATGCCCTGGGGAGGGACTGAGGTCACGGGAGGGCTGGGGATGGGTCAGGGGCACTGGGGAGGGAACTGGGATGGGACTTGGATGTTCTAGGGAGGGAGTGGGATGCATCGGGGAAAAGGACTGACATGCACTGGGAGGGACTGGGGCAGTGGGGAGGGATGGGGATGGGACTGGGGACGCTGGAGAGGGACTGGGGACACTGGGGGGATTTGGGCTGGGAGTGGGGACACTGGGGTGGGACTGAGATTTTCGGGGGGGTGAGGGGGACTGGGAGCACTGGGATGGGACTGGGGGTCATTGGGGAGGGACTGGGATGGGACTGGGAGCACTGGGAAAGGGACTGCAGGGACTGGGATAGGACTGGGAAGGGACTGCAAGGGGACTGTGAGAGGACTGGGGAGGGGACTGGAGAGCGTGCCTGGGATGGGCCTGAGAATCTCTGGGGAGGGACTGGGACCACTGGGATGGGACTGCTGTGACTGGGATGGGATGCAGTTGTACTGGGAAGGGACTGGGGAGGGACTGGGAATCACTTAGGAGGGACCGGGATGGGACTAGGCAAACTGGGGAAGGACTGGGTTGCACTGCAAAAGGACACTTGGGAGGGAAAGGAGGTGGTGGGTTGCAGTGGGGGAAGTGGGGAGAGAGTGGGATGAGAGTGGGGGCACTGGGGTGGGACTGGGAGCACTGGTGGCACTGGGCTAGGACTGGGGGAACTGGGGAGGGAGCAGGGAAGGGAACTGGGATGGTACTGGGATGGGAATGGGATGCACAGGGAAAAGGAGCACAATGAACTGGGGAGGGACTGGGATGGGACTGGGGACACTTCAAGGGAGTTGGATGCACTGGGCTGAGACTAGGGGCACTGGAGCGGGACTGGGGGGAGTAGGGAGGGACTGGGATGGGACTGAGGGCACTGGAGATGGACTGGGGAGAACTGGGCTGGCACTGGGGGCGCTGGAGTGCAACTGGAATTCTCAAGGGAGGGACTGGGGGAAGTGGGATGGGACAGGGGTCACTGGGGAGGGATTGGGGACAGTTAGACTACAGGCACTGGGATGGGACTGAGCTGCGCTGGGTGGGCACAGGGATGGGACTGAGGTCACTGGGGAGGGAACTGGGATGGGACTGGGAGCACTGGGAAAGGGACTGCAGAGACTGGGATAGGACTGGGAAGGGACTGCAAGGGGACTGTGAGAGGACTGGGGAGGGGACTGGAGAGCGTGCCTGGGATGGGCCTGAGAATCTCTGGGGAGGGACTGGGACCACTGGGATGGGACTGCTGTGACTGGGATGGGATGCAGTTGTACTGGGAAGGGACTGGGGAGGGACTGGGAATCACTTAGGAGGGACCGGGATGGGACTAGGCAAACTGGGGAAGGACTGGGTTGCACTGCAAAAGGACACTTGGGAGGGAAAGGAGGTGGTGGGTTGCAGTGGGGGAAGTGGGGAGAGAGTGGGATGAGAGTGGGGGCACTGGGGTGGGACTGGGAGGACAGGTGGCACTGGGCTAGGACTGGGGGAACTGGGGAGGGAGCAGGGAGGGACTGCGAAGTGACTGGGATGGGAATGGGATGCACAGGGAAAAGGAGCACAATGAACTGGGGAGGGACTGGGATGGGACTGGGGACACTTCAAGGGAGTTGGATGCACTGGGCTGAGACTAGGGGCACTGGAGCGGGACTGGGGGGAGTAGGGAGGGACTGGGATGGGACTGAGGGCACTGGAGATGGACTGGGGAGAACTGGGCTGGCACTGGGGGTGCTGGAGTGCAACTGGGATTCTCAAGGGAGGGACTGGGGGAAGTGGGATGGGACAGGGAGCACTGGGAAAGGGACTGGGAAGGGACTGCAAGAGGACTGTGACAGGACTGGGGAGTGGGCCTGGGATGGGACTGGGATGCACAGGGGGAAAGAACCGGGATGCCCTGGGGAGGGACTGAGGTCACGGGAGGGCTGGGGATGGGTCAGGGGCACTGGGGAGGGAACTGGGATGGGACTTGGATGTTCTAGGGAGGGAGTGGGATGCATCGGGGAAAAGGACTGACATGCACTGGGAGGGACTGGGGAAGTGGGGAGGGATGGGGATGGGACTGGGGACGCTGGAGAGGGACTGGGGACACTGGGGTGGGACTGAGATTTTCGGGGGGGTGAGGGGGACTGGGAGCACTGGGATGGGACTGGGGGTCATTGGGGAGGGACTGGGATGGGACTGGGAGCACTGGGAAAGGGACTGCAGGGACTGGGATAGGACTGGGAAGGGACTGCAAGGGGACTGTGAGAGGACTGGGGAGGGGACTGGAGAGCGTGCCTGGGATGGGCCTGAGAATCTCTGGGGAGGGACTGGGACCACTGGGATGGGACTGCTGTGACTGGGATGGGATGCAGTTGTACTGGGAAGGGACTGGGGAGGGACTGGGAATCACTTAGGAGGGACCGGGATGGGACTAGGCAAACTGGGGAAGGACTGGGTTGCACTGCAAAAGGACACTTGGGAGGGAAAGGAGGTGGTGGGTTGCAGTGGGGGAAGTGGGGAGAGAGTGGGATGAGAGTGGGGGCACTGGGGTGGGACTGGGAGCACTGGTGGCACTGGGCTAGGACTGGGGGAACTGGGGAGGGAGCAGGGAAGGGAACTGGGATGGTACTGGGATGGGAATGGGATGCACAGGGAAAAGGAGCACAATGAACTGGGGAGGGACTGGGATGGGACTGGGGACACTTCAAGGGAGTTGGATGCACTGGGCTGAGACTAGGGGCACTGGAGCGGGACTGGGGGGAGTAGGGAGGGACTGGGATGGGACTGAGGGCACTGGAGATGGACTGGGGAGAACTGGGCTGGCACTGGGGGCGCTGGAGTGCAACTGGAATTCTCAAGGGAGGGACTGGGGGAAGTGGGATGGGACAGGGGTCACTGGGGAGGGATTGGGGACAGTTAGACTACAGGCACTGGGATGGGACTGAGCTGCGCTGGGTGGGCACAGGGATGGGACTGAGGTCACTGGGGAGGGAACTGGGATGGGACTGGGAGCACTGGGAAAGGGACTGCAGAGACTGGGATAGGACTGGGAAGGGACTGCAAGGGGACTGTGAGAGGACTGGGGAGGGGACTGGAGAGCGTGCCTGGGATGGGCCTGAGAATCTCTGGGGAGGGACTTGGGCCACTGGGATGGGACTGCTGTGACTGGGATGGGATGCAGTTGTACTGGGAAGGGACTGGGGAGGGACTGGGAATCACTTAGGAGGGACCGGGATGGGACTAGGCAAACTGGGGAAGGACTGGGTTGCACTGCAAAAGGACACTTGGGAGGGAAAGGAGGTGGTGGGTTGCAGTGGGGGAAGTGGGGAGAGAGTGGGATGAGAGTGGGGGCACTGGGGTGGGACTGGGAGCACTGGTGGCACTGGGCTAGGACTGGGGGAACTGGGGAGGGAGCAGGGAGAGACTGCGAAGTGACTGGGATGGGAATGGGATGCACAGGGAAAAGGAGCACAATGAACTGGGGAGGGACTGGGATGGGACTGGGGACACTTCAAGGGAGTTGGATGCACTGGGCTGAGACTAGGGGCACTGGAGCGGGACTGGGGGGAGTAGGGAGGGACTGGGATGGGACTGAGGGCACTGGAGATGGACTGGGGAGAACTGGGCTGGCACTGGGGGTGCTGGAGTGCAACTGGGATTCTCAAGGGAGGGACTGGGGGAAGTGGGATGGGACAGGGGTCATTGGGGAGGGATTGGGGACAGTGGGACTACAGGGACTGGGATGGGACTGAGCTGCGCTGGGTGGGCAGAGGGATGGGACTGAGGTCACTGGGGAGGGAACTGGGATGGGACTGGGAGCACTGGGAAAGGGACTGGGAAGGGACTGCAAGAGGACTGTGACAGGACTGGGGAGTGGGCCTGGGATGGGACTGGGATGCACAGGGGGAAAGAACCGGGATGCCCTGGGGAGGGACTGAGGTCACGGGAGGGCTGGGGATGGGTCAGGGGCACTGGGGAGGGAACTGGGATGGGACTTGGATGTTCTAGGGAGGGAGTGGGATGCATCGGGGAAAAGGACTGACATGCACTGGGAGGGACTGGGGCAGTGGGGAGGGATGGGGATGGGACTGGGGACGCTGGGGGGATTTGGGCTGGGAGTGGGGACACTGGGGTGGGACTGAGATTTTCGGGGGGGTGAGGGGGACTGGGAGCACTGGGATGGGACTGGGGGTCATTGGGGAGGGAACTGGGATGGGACTGGGAGCACTGGGAAAGGGACTGCAGGGACTGGGATAGGACTGGGAAGGGACTGCAAGGGGACTGTGAGAGGACTGGGGAGGGGACTGGAGAGCGTGCCTGGGATGGGCCTGAGAATCTCTGGGGAGGGACTGGGACCACTGGGATGGGACTGCTGTGACTGGGATGGGATGCAGTTGTACTGGGAAGGGACTGGGAAGGGACTGGGAATCACATAGGAGGGACCGGGATGGGACTAGGCAAACTGGGGAAGGACTGGGTTGCACTGCAAAAGGACACTTGGGAGGGAAAGGAGGTGGTGGGTTGCAGTGGGGGAAGTGGGGAGAGAGTGGGATGAGAGTGGGGGCACTGGGGTGGGACTGGGAGCACTGGTGGCACTGGGCTAGGACTGGGGGAACTGGGGAGGGAGCAGGGAAGGGAACTGGGATGGTACTGGGATGGGAATGGGATGCACAGGGAAAAGGAGCACAATGAACTGGGGAGGGACTGGGATGGGACTGGGGACACTTCAAGGGAGTTGGATGCACTGGGCTGAGACTAGGGGCACTGGAGCGGGACTGGGGGGAGTAGGGAGGGACTGGGATGGGACTGAGGGCACTGGAGATGGACTGGGGAGAACTGGGCTGGCACTGGGGGCGCTGGAGTGCAACTGGAATTCTCAAGGGAGGGACTGGGGGAAGTGGGATGGGACAGGGGTCACTGGGGAGGGATTGGGGACAGTGGGACTACAGGCACTGGGATGGGACTGAGCTGCGCTGGGTGGGCACAGGGATGGGACTGAGGTCACTGGGGAGGGAACTGGGATGGGACTGGGAGCACTGGGAAAGGGACTGCAGAGACTGGGATAGGACTGGGAAGGGACTGCAAGGGGACTGTGAGAGGACTGGGGAGGGGACTGGAGAGCGTGCCTGGGATGGGCCTGAGAATCTCTGGGGAGGGACTGGGACCACTGGGATGGGACTGCTGTGACTGGGATGGGATGCAGTTGTACTGGGAAGGGACTGGGGAGGGACTGGGAATCACTTAGGAGGGACCGGGATGGGACTAGGCAAACTGGGGAAGGACTGGGTTGCACTGCAAAAGGACACTTGGGAGGGAAAGGAGGTGGTGGGTTGCAGTGGGGGAAGTGGGGAGAGAGTGGGATGAGAGTGGGGGCACTGGGGTGGGACTGGGAGGACAGGTGGCACTGGGCTAGGACTGGGGGAACTGGGGAGGGAGCAGGGAGGGACTGCGAAGTGACTGGGATGGGAATGGGATGCACAGGGAAAAGGAGCACAATGAACTGGGGAGGGACTGGGATGGGACTGGGGACACTTCAAGGGAGTTGGATGCACTGGGCTGAGACTAGGGGCACTGGAGCGGGACTGGGGGGAGTAGGGAGGGACTGGGATGGGACTGAGGGCACTGGAGATGGACTGGGGAGAACTGGGCTGGCACTGGGGGCGCTGGAGTGCAACTGGGATTCTCAAGGGAGGGACTGGGGGAAGTGGGATGGGACAGGGGTCATTGGGGAGGGATTGGGGACAGTGGGACTACAGGGACTGGGATGGGACTGAGCTGCGCTGGGTGGGCAGAGGGATGGGACTGAGGTCACTGGGGAGGGAACTGGGATGGGACTGGGAGCACTGGGAAAGGGACTGGGAAGGGACTGCAAGAGGACTGTGACAGGACTGGGGAGTGGGCCTGGGATGGGACTGGGATGCACAGGGGGAAAGAACCGGGATGCCCTGGGGAGGGACTGAGGTCACGGGAGGGCTGGGGATGGGTCAGGGGCACTGGGGAGGGAACTGGGATGGGACTTGGATGTTCTAGGGAGGGAGTGGGATGCATCGGGGAAAAGGACTGACATGCACTGGGAGGGACTGGGGCAGTGGGGAGGGATGGGGATGGGACTGGGGACGCTGGAGAGGGACTGGGGACACTGGGGGGATTTGGGCTGGGAGTGGGGACACTGGGGTGGGACTGAGATTTTCGGGGGGGTGAGGGGGACTGGGAGCACTGGGATGGGACTGGGGGTCATTGGGGAGGGACTGGGATGGGACTGGGAGCACTGGGAAAGGGACTGCAGGGACTGGGATAGGACTGGGAAGGGACTGCAAGGGGACTGTGAGAGGACTGGGGAGGGGACTGGAGAGCGTGCCTGGGATGGGCCTGAGAATCTCTGGGGAGGGACTGGGACCACTGGGATGGGACTGCTGTGACTGGGATGGGATGCAGTTGTACTGGGAAGGGACTGGGGAGGGACTGGGAATCACTTAGGAGGGACCGGGATGGGACTAGGCAAACTGGGGAAGGACTGGGTTGCACTGCAAAAGGACACTTGGGAGGGAAAGGAGGTGGTGGGTTGCAGTGGGGGAAGTGGGGAGAGAGTGGGATGAGAGTGGGGGCACTGGGGTGGGACTGGGAGCACTGGTGGCACTGGGCTAGGACTGGGGGAACTGGGGAGGGAGCAGGGAAGGGAACTGGGATGGTACTGGGATGGGAATGGGATGCACAGGGAAAAGGAGCACAATGAACTGGGGAGGGACTGGGATGGGACTGGGGACACTTCAAGGGAGTTGGATGCACTGGGCTGAGACTAGGGGCACTGGAGCGGGACTGGGGGGAGTAGGGAGGGACTGGGATGGGACTGAGGGCACTGGAGATGGACTGGGGAGAACTGGGCTGGCACTGGGGGCGCTGGAGTGCAACTGGAATTCTCAAGGGAGGGACTGGGGGAAGTGGGATGGGACAGGGGTCACTGGGGAGGGATTGGGGACAGTTAGACTACAGGCACTGGGATGGGACTGAGCTGCGCTGGGTGGGCACAGGGATGGGACTGAGGTCACTGGGGAGGGAACTGGGATGGGACTGGGAGCACTGGGAAAGGGACTGCAGAGACTGGGATAGGACTGGGAAGGGACTGCAAGGGGACTGTGAGAGGACTGGGGAGGGGACTGGAGAGCGTGCCTGGGATGGGCCTGAGAATCTCTGGGGAGGGACTGGGACCACTGGGATGGGACTGCTGTGACTGGGATGGGATGCAGTTGTACTGGGAAGGGACTGGGGAGGGACTGGGAATCACTTAGGAGGGACCGGGATGGGACTAGGCAAACTGGGGAAGGACTGGGTTGCACTGCAAAAGGACACTTGGGAGGGAAAGGAGGTGGTGGGTTGCAGTGGGGGAAGTGGGGAGAGAGTGGGATGAGAGTGGGGGCACTGGGGTGGGACTGGGAGGACAGGTGGCACTGGGCTAGGACTGGGGGAACTGGGGAGGGAGCAGGGAGGGACTGCGAAGTGACTGGGATGGGAATGGGATGCACAGGGAAAAGGAGCACAATGAACTGGGGAGGGACTGGGATGGGACTGGGGACACTTCAAGGGAGTTGGATGCACTGGGCTGAGACTAGGGGCACTGGAGCGGGACTGGGGGGAGTAGGGAGGGACAGGGATGGGACTGAGGGCACTGGAGATGGACTGGGGAGAACTGGGCTGGCACTGGGGGTGCTGGAGTGCAACTGGGATTCTCAAGGGAGGGACTGGGGGAAGTGGGATGGGACAGGGAGCACTGGGAAAGGGACTGGGAAGGGACTGCAAGAGGACTGTGACAGGACTGGGGAGTGGGCCTGGGATGGGACTGGGATGCACAGGGGGAAAGAACCGGGATGCCCTGGGGAGGGACTGAGGTCACGGGAGGGCTGGGGATGGGTCAGGGGCACTGGGGAGGGAACTGGGATGGGACTTGGATGTTCTAGGGAGGGAGTGGGATGCATCGGGGAAAAGGACTGACATGCACTGGGAGGGACTGGGGAAGTGGGGAGGGATGGGGATGGGACTGGGGACGCTGGAGAGGGACTGGGGACACTGGGGTGGGACTGAGATTTTCGGGGGGGTGAGGGGGACTGGGAGCACTGGGATGGGACTGGGGGTCATTGGGGAGGGACTGGGATGGGACTGGGAGCACTGGGAAAGGGACTGCAGGGACTGGGATAGGACTGGGAAGGGACTGCAAGGGGACTGTGAGAGGACTGGGGAGGGGACTGGAGAGCGTGCCTGGGATGGGCCTGAGAATCTCTGGGGAGGGACTGGGACCACTGGGATGGGACTGCTGTGACTGGGATGGGATGCAGTTGTACTGGGAAGGGACTGGGGAGGGACTGGGAATCACTTAGGAGGGACCGGGATGGGACTAGGCAAACTGGGGAAGGACTGGGTTGCACTGCAAAAGGACACTTGGGAGGGAAAGGAGGTGGTGGGTTGCAGTGGGGGAAGTGGGGAGAGAGTGGGATGAGAGTGGGGGCACTGGGGTGGGACTGGGAGCACTGGTGGCACTGGGCTAGGACTGGGGGAACTGGGGAGGGAGCAGGGAAGGGAACTGGGATGGTACTGGGATGGGAATGGGATGCACAGGGAAAAGGAGCACAATGAACTGGGGAGGGACTGGGATGGGACTGGGGACACTTCAAGGGAGTTGGATGCACTGGGCTGAGACTAGGGGCACTGGAGCGGGACTGGGGGGAGTAGGGAGGGACTGGGATGGGACTGAGGGCACTGGAGATGGACTGGGGAGAACTGGGCTGGCACTGGGGGCGCTGGAGTGCAACTGGAATTCTCAAGGGAGGGACTGGGGGAAGTGGGATGGGACAGGGGTCACTGGGGAGGGATTGGGGACAGTGGGACTACAGGCACTGGGATGGGACTGAGCTGCGCTGGGTGGGCAGAGGGATGGGACTGAGGTCACTGGGGAGGGAACTGGGATGGGACTGGGAGCACTGGGAAAGGGACTGCAGAGACTGGGATAGGACTGGGAAGGGACTGCAAGGGGACTGTGAGAGGACTGGGGAGGGGACTGGAGAGCGTGCCTGGGATGGGCCTGAGAATCTCTGGGGAGGGACTGGGGCCACTGGGATGGGACTGCTGTGACTGGGATGGGATGCAGTTGTACTGGGAAGGGACTGGGGAGGGACTGGGAATCACTTAGGAGGGACCGGGATGGGACTAGGCAAACTGGGGAAGGACTGGGTTGCACTGCAAAAGGACACTTGGGAGGGAAAGGAGGTGGTGGGTTGCAGTGGGGGAAGTGGGGAGAGAGTGGGATGAGAGTGGGGGCACTGGGGTGGGACTGGGAGGACAGGTGGCACTGGGCTAGGACTGGGGGAACTGGGGAGGGAGCAGGGAGGGACTGCGAAGTGACTGGGATGGGAATGGGATGCACAGGGAAAAGGAGCACAATGAACTGGGGAGGGACTGGGATGGGACTGGGGACACTTCAAGGGAGTTGGATGCACTTGGCTGAGACTAGGGGCACTGGAGCGGGACTGGGGGGAGTAGGGAGGGACTGGGACTGAGGGCACTGGAGATGGACTGGGGAGAACTGGGCTGGCACTGGGGGTGCTGGAGTGCAACTGGGATTCTCAAGGGAGGGACTGGGGGAAGTGGGATGGGACAGGGGTCATTGGGGAGGGATTGGGGACAGTGGGACTACAGGCACTGGGATGGGACTGAGCTGCACTGGGTGGGCAGAGGGATGGGACTGAGGTCACTGGGGAGGGAACTGGGATGGGACAGGGAGCACTGGGAAAGGGACTGGGAAGGGACTGCAAGAGGACTGTGACAGGACTGGGGAGTGGGCCTGGGATGGGACTGGGATGCACAGGGGGAAAGAACCGGGATGCCCTGGGGAGGGACTGAGGTCACGGGAGGGCTGGGGATGGGTCAGGGGCACTGGGGAGGGAACTGGGATGGGACTTGGATGTTCTAGGGAGGGAGTGGGATGCATCGGGGAAAAGGACTGACATGCACTGGGAGGGACTGGGGCAGTGGGGAGGGATGGGGATGGGACTGGGGACGCTGGGGGGATTTGGGCTGGGAGTGGGGACACTGGGGTGGGACTGAGATTTTCGGGGGGGTGAGGGGGACTGGGAGCACTGGGATGGGACTGGGGGTCATTGGGGAGGGACTGGGATGGGACTGGGAGCACTGGGAAAGGGACTGCAGGGACTGGGATAGGACTGGGAAGGGACTGCAAGGGGACTGTGAGAGGACTGGGGAGGGGACTGGAGAGCGTGCCTGGGATGGGCCTGAGAATCTCTGGGGAGGGACTGGGACCACTGGGATGGGACTGCTGTGACTGGGATGGGATGCAGTTGTACTGGGAAGGGACTGGGGAGGGACTGGGAATCACTTAGGAGGGACCGGGATGGGACTAGGCAAACTGGGGAAGGACTGGGTTGCACTGCAAAAGGACACTTGGGAGGGAAAGGAGGTGGTGGGTTGCAGTGGGGGAAGTGGGGAGAGAGTGGGATGAGAGTGGGGGCACTGGGGTGGGACTGGGAGCACTGGTGGCACTGGGCTAGGACTGGGGGAACTGGGGAGGGAGCAGGGAAGGGAACTGGGATGGTACTGGGATGGGAATGGGATGCACAGGGAAAAGGAGCACAATGAACTGGGGAGGGACTGGGATGGGACTGGGGACACTTCAAGGGAGTTGGATGCACTGGGCTGAGACTAGGGGCACTGGAGCGGGACTGGGGGGAGTAGGGAGGGACTGGGATGGGACTGAGGGCACTGGAGATGGACTGGGGAGAACTGGGCTGGCACTGGGGGCGCTGGAGTGCAACTGGAATTCTCAAGGGAGGGACTGGGGGAAGTGGGATGGGACAGGGGTCACTGGGGAGGGATTGGGGACAGTTAGACTACAGGCACTGGGATGGGACTGAGCTGCGCTGGGTGGGCAGAGGGATGGGACTGAGGTCACTGGGGAGGGAACTGGGATGGGACTGGGAGCACTGGGAAAGGGACTGCAGAGACTGGGATAGGACTGGGAAGGGACTGCAAGGGGACTGTGAGAGGACTGGGGAGGGGACTGGAGAGCGTGCCTGGGATGGGCCTGAGAATCTCTGGGGAGGGACTGGGACCACTGGGATGGGACTGCTGTGACTGGGATGGGATGCAGTTGTACTGGGAAGGGACTGGGGAGGGACTGGGAATCACTTAGGAGGGACCGGGATGGGACTAGGCAAACTGGGGAAGGACTGGGTTGCACTGCAAAAGGACACTTGGGAGGGAAAGGAGGTGGTGGGTTGCAGTGGGGGAAGTGGGGAGAGAGTGGGATGAGAGTGGGGGCACTGGGGTGGGACTGGGAGGACAGGTGGCACTGGGCTAGGACTGGGGGAACTGGGGAGGGAGCAGGGAGGGACTGCGAAGTGACTGGGATGGGAATGGGATGCACAGGGAAAAGGAGCACAATGAACTGGGGAGGGACTGGGATGGGACTGGGGACACTTCAAGGGAGTTGGATGCACTGGGCTGAGACTAGGGGCACTGGAGCGGGACTGGGGGGAGTAGGGAGGGACTGGGATGGGACTGAGGGCACTGGAGATGGACTGGGGAGAACTGGGCTGGCACTGGGGGCGCTGGAGTGCAACTGGGATTCTCAAGGGAGGGACTGGGGGAAGTGGGATGGGACAGGGGTCATTGGGGAGGGATTGGGGACAGTGGGACTACAGGGACTGGGATGGGACTGAGCTGCGCTGGGTGGGCAGAGGGATGGGACTGAGGTCACTGGGGAGGGAACTGGGATGGGACTGGGAGCACTGGGAAAGGGACTGGGAAGGGACTGCAAGAGGACTGTGACAGGACTGGGGAGTGGGCCTGGGATGGGACTGGGATGCACAGGGGGAAAGAACCGGGATGCCCTGGGGAGGGACTGAGGTCACGGGAGGGCTGGGGATGGGTCAGGGGCACTGGGGAGGGAACTGGGATGGGACTTGGATGTTCTAGGGAGGGAGTGGGATGCATCGGGGAAAAGGACTGACATGCACTGGGAGGGACTGGGGCAGTGGGGAGGGATGGGGATGGGACTGGGGACGCTGGAGAGGGACTGGGGACACTGGGGGGATTTGGGCTGGGAGTGGGGACACTGGGGTGGGACTGAGATTTTCGGGGGGGTGAGGGGGACTGGGAGCACTGGGATGGGACTGGGGGTCATTGGGGAGGGACTGGGATGGGACTGGGAGCACTGGGAAAGGGACTGCAGGGACTGGGATAGGACTGGGAAGGGACTGCAAGGGGACTGTGAGAGGACTGGGGAGGGGACTGGAGAGCGTGCCTGGGATGGGCCTGAGAATCTCTGGGGAGGGACTGGGACCACTGGGATGGGACTGCTGTGACTGGGATGGGATGCAGTTGTACTGGGAAGGGACTGGGAAGGGACTGGGAATCACTTAGGAGGGACCGGGATGGGACTAGGCAAACTGGGGAAGGACTGGGTTGCACTGCAAAAGGACACTTGGGAGGGAAAGGAGGTGGTGGGTTGCAGTGGGGGAAGTGGGGAGAGAGTGGGATGAGAGTGGGGGCACTGGGGTGGGACTGGGAGCACTGGTGGCACTGGGCTAGGACTGGGGGAACTGGGGAGGGAGCAGGGAAGGGAACTGGGATGGTACTGGGATGGGAATGGGATGCACAGGGAAAAGGAGCACAATGAACTGGGGAGGGACTGGGATGGGACTGGGGACACTTCAAGGGAGTTGGATGCACTGGGCTGAGACTAGGGGCACTGGAGCGGGACTGGGGGGAGTAGGGAGGGACTGGGATGGGACTGAGGGCACTGGAGATGGACTGGGGAGAACTGGGCTGGCACTGGGGGCGCTGGAGTGCAACTGGAATTCTCAAGGGAGGGACTGGGGGAAGTGGGATGGGACAGGGGTCACTGGGGAGGGATTGGGGACAGTGGGACTACAGGCACTGGGATGGGACTGAGCTGCGCTGGGTGGGCAGAGGGATGGGACTGAGGTCACTGGGGAGGGAACTGGGATGGGACTGGGAGCACTGGGAAAGGGACTGCAGAGACTGGGATAGGACTGGGAAGGGACTGCAAGGGGACTGTGAGAGGACTGGGGAGGGGACTGGAGAGCGTGCCTGGGATGGGCCTGAGAATCTCTGGGGAGGGACTGGGACCACTGGGATGGGACTGCTGTGACTGGGATGGGATGCAGTTGTACTGGGAAGGGACTGGGGAGGGACTGGGAATCACTTAGGAGGGACCGGGATGGGACTAGGCAAACTGGGGAAGGACTGGGTTGCACTGCAAAAGGACACTTGGGAGGGAAAGGAGGTGGTGGGTTGCAGTGGGGGAAGTGGGGAGAGAGTGGGATGAGAGTGGGGGCACTGGGGTGGGACTGGGAGGACAGGTGGCACTGGGCTAGGACTGGGGGAACTGGGGAGGGAGCAGGGAGGGACTGCGAAGTGACTGGGATGGGAATGGGATGCACAGGGAAAAGGAGCACAATGAACTGGGGAGGGACTGGGATGGGACTGGGGACACTTCAAGGGAGTTGGATGCACTTGGCTGAGACTAGGGGCACTGGAGCGGGACTGGGGGGAGTAGGGAGGGACTGGGACTGAGGGCACTGGAGATGGACTGGGGAGAACTGGGCTGGCACTGGGGGTGCTGGAGTGCAACTGGGATTCTCAAGGGAGGGACTGGGGGAAGTGGGATGGGACAGGGGTCATTGGGGAGGGATTGGGGACAGTGGGACTACAGGCACTGGGATGGGACTGAGCTGCACTGGGTGGGCAGAGGGATGGGACTGAGGTCACTGGGGAGGGAACTGGGATGGGACTGGGAGCACTGGGAAAGGGACTGGGAAGGGACTGCAAGAGGACTGTGACAGGACTGGGGAGTGGGCCTGGGATGGGACTGGGATGCACAGGGGGAAAGAACCGGGATGCCCTGGGGAGGGACTGAGGTCACGGGAGGGCTGGGGATGGGTCAGGGGCACTGGGGAGGGAACTGGGATGGGACTTGGATGTTCTAGGGAGGGAGTGGGATGCATCGGGGAAAAGGACTGACATGCACTGGGAGGGACTGGGGCAGTGGGGAGGGATGGGGATGGGACTGGGGACGCTGGAGAGGGACTGGGGACACTGGGGGGATTTGGGCTGGGAGTGGGGACACTGGGGTGGGACTGAGATTTTCGGGGGGGTGAGGGGGACTGGGAGCACTGGGATGGGACTGGGGTCATTGGGGAGGGACTGGGATGGGACTGGGAGCACTGGGAAAGGGACTGCAGGGACTGGGATAGGACTGGGAAGGGACTGCAAGGGGACTGTGAGAGGACTGGGGAGGGGACTGGAGAGCGTGCCTGGGATGGGCCTGAGAATCTCTGGGGAGGGACTGGGACCACTGGGATGGGACTGCTGTGACTGGGATGGGATGCAGTTGTACTGGGAAGGGACTGGGGAGGGACTGGGAATCACTTAGGAGGGACCGGGATGGGACTAGGCAAACTGGGGAAGGACTGGGTTGCACTGCAAAAGGACACTTGGGAGGGAAAGGAGGTGGTGGGTTGCAGTGGGGGAAGTGGGGAGAGAGTGGGATGAGAGTGGGGGCACTGGGGTGGGACTGGGAGCACTGGTGGCACTGGGCTAGGACTGGGGGAACTGGGGAGGGAGCAGGGAAGGGAACTGGGATGGTACTGGGATGGGAATGGGATGCACAGGGAAAAGGAGCACAATGAACTGGGGAGGGACTGGGATGGGACTGGGGACACTTCAAGGGAGTTGGATGCACTGGGCTGAGACTAGGGGCACTGGAGCGGGACTGGGGGGAGTAGGGAGGGACTGGGATGGGACTGAGGGCACTGGAGATGGACTGGGGAGAACTGGGCTGGCACTGGGGGCGCTGGAGTGCAACTGGAATTCTCAAGGGAGGGACTGGGGGAAGTGGGATGGGACAGGGGTCACTGGGGAGGGATTGGGGACAGTTAGACTACAGGCACTGGGATGGGACTGAGCTGCGCTGGGTGGGCAGAGGGATGGGACTGAGGTCACTGGGGAGGGAACTGGGATGGGACTGGGAGCACTGGGAAAGGGACTGCAGAGACTGGGATAGGACTGGGAAGGGACTGCAAGGGGACTGTGAGAGGACTGGGGAGGGGACTGGAGAGCGTGCCTGGGATGGGCCTGAGAATCTCTGGGGAGGGACTGGGACCACTGGGATGGGACTGCTGTGACTGGGATGGGATGCAGTTGTACTGGGAAGGGACTGGGGAGGGACTGGGAATCACTTAGGAGGGACCGGGATGGGACTAGGCAAACTGGGGAAGGACTGGGTTGCACTGCAAAAGGACACTTGGGAGGGAAAGGAGGTGGTGGGTTGCAGTGGGGGAAGTGGGGAGAGAGTGGGATGAGAGTGGGGGCACTGGGGTGGGACTGGGAGGACAGGTGGCACTGGGCTAGGACTGGGGGAACTGGGGAGGGAGCAGGGAGGGACTGCGAAGTGACTGGGATGGGAATGGGATGCACAGGGAAAAGGAGCACAATGAACTGGGGAGGGACTGGGATGGGACTGGGGACACTTCAAGGGAGTTGGATGCACTGGGCTGAGACTAGGGGCACTGGAGCGGGACTGGGGGGAGTAGGGAGGGACTGGGATGGGACTGAGGGCACTGGAGATGGACTGGGGAGAACTGGGCTGGCACTGGGGGCGCTGGAGTGCAACTGGGATTCTCAAGGGAGGGACTGGGGGAAGTGGGATGGGACAGGGAGCACTGGGAAAGGGACTGGGAAGGGACTGCAAGAGGACTGTGACAGGACTGGGGAGTGGGCCTGGGATGGGACTGGGATGCACAGGGGGAAAGAACCGGGATGCCCTGGGGAGGGACTGAGGTCACGGGAGGGCTGGGGATGGGTCAGGGGCACTGGGGAGGGAACTGGGATGGGACTTGGATGTTCTAGGGAGGGAGTGGGATGCATCGGGGAAAAGGACTGACATGCACTGGGAGGGACTGGGGAAGTGGGGAGGGATGGGGATGGGACTGGGGACGCTGGAGAGGGACTGGGGACACTGGGGTGGGACTGAGATTTTCGGGGGGGTGAGGGGGACTGGGAGCACTGGGATGGGACTGGGGGTCATTGGGGAGGGACTGGGATGGGACTGGGAGCACTGGGAAAGGGACTGCAGGGACTGGGATAGGACTGGGAAGGGACTGCAAGGGGACTGTGAGAGGACTGGGGAGGGGACTGGAGAGCGTGCCTGGGATGGGCCTGAGAATCTCTGGGGAGGGACTGGGACCACTGGGATGGGACTGCTGTGACTGGGATGGGATGCAGTTGTACTGGGAAGGGACTGGGAAGGGACTGGGAATCACATAGGAGGGACTGGGATGGGACTAGGCAAACTGGGGAAGGACTGGGTTGCACTGCAAAAGGACACTTGGGAGGGAAAGGAGGTGGTGGGTTGCAGTGGGGGAAGTGGGGAGAGAGTGGGATGAGAGTGGGGGCACTGGGGTGGGACTGGGAGCACTGGTGGCACTGGGCTAGGACTGGGGGAACTGGGGAGGGAGCAGGGAAGGGAACTGGGATGGTACTGGGATGGGAATGGGATGCACAGGGAAAAGGAGCACAATGAACTGGGGAGGGACTGGGATGGGACTGGGGACACTTCAAGGGAGTTGGATGCACTGGGCTGAGACTAGGGGCACTGGAGCGGGACTGGGGGGAGTAGGGAGGGACTGGGATGGGATTGAGGGCACTGGAGATGGACTGGGGAGAACTGGGCTGGCACTGGGGGCGCTGGAGTGCAACTGGAATTCTCAAGGGAGGGACTGGGGGAAGTGGGATGGGACAGGGGTCACTGGGGAGGGATTGGGGACAGTTAGACTACAGGCACTGGGATGGGACTGAGCTGCGCTGGGTGGGCAGAGGGATGGGACTGAGGTCACTGGGGAGGGAACTGGGATGGGACTGGGAGCACTGGGAAAGGGACTGCAGAGACTGGGATAGGACTGGGAAGGGACTGCAAGGGGACTGTGAGAGGACTGGGGAGGGGACTGGAGAGCGTGCCTGGGATGGGCCTGAGAATCTCTGGGGAGGGACTGGGACCACTGGGATGGGACTGCTGTGACTGGGATGGGATGCAGTTGTACTGGGAAGGGACTGGGAAGGGACTGGGAATCACTTAGGAGGGACCGGGATGGGACTAGGCAAACTGGGGAAGGACTGGGTTGCACTGCAAAAGGACACTTGGGAGGGAAAGGAGGTGGTGGGGTTGCAGTGGGGGAAGTGGGGAGAGAGTGGGATGAGAGTGGGGGCACTGGGGTGGGACTGGGAGGACAGGTGGCACTGGGCTAGGACTGGGGGAACTGGGGAGGGAGCAGGGAGGGACTGCGAAGTGACTGGGATGGGAATGGGATGCACAGGGAAAAGGAGCACAATGAACTGGGGAGGGACTGGGATGGGACTGGGGACACTTCAAGGGAGTTGGATGCACTTGGCTGAGACTAGGGGCACTGGAGCGGGACTGGGGGGAGTAGGGAGGGACTGGGACTGAGGGCACTGGAGATGGACTGGGGAGAACTGGGCTGGCACTGGGGGTGCTGGAGTGCAACTGGGATTCTCAAGGGAGGGACTGGGGGAAGTGGGATGGGACAGGGGTCATTGGGGAGGGATTGGGGACAGTGGGACTACAGGCACTGGGATGGGACTGAGCTGCACTGGGTGGGCAGAGGGATGGGACTGAGGTCACTGGGGAGGGAACTGGGATGGGACTGGGAGCACTGGGAAAGGGACTGGGAAGGGACTGCAAGAGGACTGTGACAGGACTGGGGAGTGGGCCTGGGATGGGACTGGGATGCACAGGGGGAAAGAACCGGGATGCCCTGGGGAGGGACTGAGGTCACGGGAGGGCTGGGGATGGGTCAGGGGCACTGGGGAGGGAACTGGGATGGGACTTGGATGTTCTAGGGAGGGAGTGGGATGCATCGGGGAAAAGGACTGGCATGCACTGGGAGGGACTGGGGCAGTGGGGAGGGATGGGGATGGGACTGGGGACGCTGGGGGGATTTGGGCTGGGAGTGGGGACACTGGGGTGGGACTGAGATTTTCGGGGGGGTGAGGGGGACTGGGAGCACTGGGATGGGACTGGGGGTCATTGGGGAGGGACTGGGATGGGACTGGGAGCACTGGGAAAGGGACTGCAGGGACTGGGATAGGACTGGGAAGGGACTGCAAGGGGACTGTGAGAGGACTGGGGAGGGGACTGGAGAGCGTGCCTGGGATGGGCCTGAGAATCTCTGGGGAGGGACTGGGACCACTGGGATGGGACTGCTGTGACTGGGATGGGATGCAGTTGTACTGGGAAGGGACTGGGGAGGGACTGGGAATCACTTAGGAGGGACCGGGATGGGACTAGGCAAACTGGGGAAGGACTGGGTTGCACTGCAAAAGGACACTTGGGAGGGAAAGGAGGTGGTGGGTTGCAGTGGGGGAAGTGGGGAGAGAGTGGGATGAGAGTGGGGGCACTGGGGTGGGACTGGGAGCACTGGTGGCACTGGGCTAGGACTGGGGGAACTGGGGAGGGAGCAGGGAGAGACTGCGAAGTGACTGGGATGGGAATGGGATGCACAGGGAAAAGGAGCACAATGAACTGGGGAGGGACTGGGATGGGACTGGGGACACTTCAAGGGAGTTGGATGCACTGGGCTGAGACTAGGGGCACTGGAGCGGGACTGGGGGGAGTAGGGAGGGACTGGGATGGGACTGAGGGCACTGGAGATGGACTGGGGAGAACTGGGCTGGCACTGGGGGCGCTGGAGTGCAACTGGGATTCTCAAGGGAGGGACTGGGGGAAGTGGGATGGGACAGGGGTCATTGGGGAGGGATTGGGGACAGTGGGACTACAGGCACTGGGATGGGACTGAGCTGCGCTGGGTGGGCAGAGGGATGGGACTGAGGTCACTGGGGAGGGAACTGGGATGGGACTGGGAGCACTGGGAAAGGGACTGGGAAGGGACTGCAAGAGGACTGTGACAGGACTGGGGAGTGGGCCTGGGATGGGACTGGGATGCACAGGGGGAAAGAACCGGGATGCCCTGGGGAGGGACTGAGGTCATGGGAGGGCTGGGGATGGGTCAGGGGCACTGGGGAGGGAACTGGGATGGGACTTGGATGTTCTAGGGAGGGAGTGGGATGCATCGGGGAAAAGGACTGACATGCACTGGGAGGGACTGGGGCAGTGGGGAGGGATGGGGATGGGACTGGGGACGCTGGAGAGGGACTGGGGACACTGGGGGGATTTGGGCTGGGAGTGGGGACACTGGGGTGGGACTGAGATTTTCGGGGGGGTGAGGGGGACTGGGAGCACTGGGATGGGACTGGGGGTCATTGGGGAGGGACTGGGATGGGACTGGGAGCACTGGGAAAGGGACTGCAGGGACTGGGATAGGACTGGGAAGGGACTGCAAGGGGACTGTGAGAGGACTGGGGAGGGGACTGGAGAGCGTGCCTGGGATGGGCCTGAGAATCTCTGGGGAGGGACTGGGACCACTGGGATGGGACTGCTGTGACTGGGATGGGATGCAGTTGTACTGGGAAGGGACTGGGAAGGGACTGGGAATCACTTAGGAGGGACCGGGATGGGACTAGGCAAACTGGGGAAGGACTGGGTTGCACTGCAAAAGGACACTTGGGAGGGAAAGGAGGTGGTGGGTTGCAGTGGGGGAAGTGGGGAGAGAGTGGGATGAGAGTGGGGGCACTGGGGTGGGACTGGGAGCACTGGTGGCACTGGGCTAGGACTGGGGGAACTGGGGAGGGAGCAGGGAAGGGAACTGGGATGGTACTGGGATGGGAATGGGATGCACAGGGAAAAGGAGCACAATGAACTGGGGAGGGACTGGGATGGGACTGGGGACACTTCAAGGGAGTTGGATGCACTGGGCTGAGACTAGGGGCACTGGAGCGGGACTGGGGGGAGTAGGGAGGGACTGGGATGGGACTGAGGGCACTGGAGATGGACTGGGGAGAACTGGGCTGGCACTGGGGGCGCTGGAGTGCAACTGGGATTCTCAAGGGAGGGACTGGGGGAAGTGGGATGGGACAGGGGTCACTGGGGAGGGATTGGGGACAGTTAGACTACAGGCACTGGGATGGGACTGAGCTGCGCTGGGTGGGCACAGGGATGGGACTGAGGTCACTGGGGAGGGAACTGGGATGGGACTGGGAGCACTGGGAAAGGGACTGCAGAGACTGGGATAGGACTGGGAAGGGACTGCAAGGGGACTGTGAGAGGACTGGGGAGGGGACTGGAGAGCGTGCCTGGGATGGGCCTGAGAATCTCTGGGGAGGGACTTGGGCCACTGGGATGGGACTGCTGTGACTGGGATGGGATGCAGTTGTACTGGGAAGGGACTGGGGAGGGACTGGGAATCACTTAGGAGGGACCGGGATGGGACTAGGCAAACTGGGGAAGGACTGGGTTGCACTGCAAAAGGACACTTGGGAGGGAAAGGAGGTGGTGGGTTGCAGTGGGGGAAGTGGGGAGAGAGTGGGATGAGAGTGGGGGCACTGGGGTGGGACTGGGAGCACTGGTGGCACTGGGCTAGGACTGGGGGAACTGGGGAGGGAGCAGGGAGAGACTGCGAAGTGACTGGGATGGGAATGGGATGCACAGGGAAAAGGAGCACAATGAACTGGGGAGGGACTGGGATGGGACTGGGGACACTTCAAGGGAGTTGGATGCACTGGGCTGAGACTAGGGGCACTGGAGCGGGACTGGGGGGAGTAGGGAGGGACTGGGATGGGACTGAGGGCACTGGAGATGGACTGGGGAGAACTGGGCTGGCACTGGGGGTGCTGGAGTGCAACTGGGATTCTCAAGGGAGGGACTGGGGAAGTGGGATGGGACAGGGGTCATTGGGGAGGGATTGGGGACAGTGGGACTACAGGCACTGGGATGGGACTGAGCTGCGCTGGGTGGGCAGAGGGATGGGACTGAGGTCACTGGGGAGGGAACTGGGATGGGACTGGGAGCACTGGGAAAGGGACTGGGAAGGGACTGCAAGAGGACTGTGACAGGACTGGGGAGTGGGCCTGGGATGGGACTGGGATGCACAGGGGGAAAGAACCGGGATGCCCTGGGGAGGGACTGAGGTCACGGGAGGGCTGGGGATGGGTCAGGGGCACTGGGGAGGGAACTGGGATGGGACTTGGATGTTCTAGGGAGGGAGTGGGATGCATCGGGGAAAAGGACTGACATGCACTGGGAGGGACTGGGGCAGTGGGGAGGGATGGGGATGGGACTGGGGACGCTGGGGGGATTTGGGCTGGGAGTGGGGACACTGGGGTGGGACTGAGATTTTCGGGGGGGTGAGGGGGACTGGGAGCACTGGGATGGGACTGGGGGTCATTGGGGAGGGACTGGGATGGGACTGGGAGCACTGGGAAAGGGACTGCAGGGACTGGGATAGGACTGGGAAGGGACTGCAAGGGGACTGTGAGAGGACTGGGGAGGGGACTGGAGAGCGTGCCTGGGATGGGCCTGAGAATCTCTGGGGAGGGACTGGGACCACTGGGATGGGACTGCTGTGACTGGGATGGGATGCAGTTGTACTGGGAAGGGACTGGGGAGGGACTGGGAATCACTTAGGAGGGACCGGGATGGGACTAGGCAAACTGGGGAAGGACTGGGTTGCACTGCAAAAGGACACTTGGGAGGGAAAGGAGGTGGTGGGTTGCAGTGGGGGAAGTGGGGAGAGAGTGGGATGAGAGTGGGGGCACTGGGGTGGGACTGGGAGGACAGGTGGCACTGGGCTAGGACTGGGGGAACTGGGGAGGGAGCAGGGAAGGGAACTGGGATGGTACTGGGATGGGAATGGGATGCACAGGGAAAAGGAGCACAATGAACTGGGGAGGGACTGGGATGGGACTGGGGACACTTCAAGGGAGTTGGATGCACTGGGCTGAGACTAGGGGCACTGGAGCGGGACTGGGGGGAGTAGGGAGGGACTGGGATGGGACTGAGGGCACTGGAGATGGACTGGGGAGAACTGGGCTGGCACTGGGGGCGCTGGAGTGCAACTGGAATTCTCAAGGGAGGGACTGGGGGAAGTGGGATGGGACAGGGGTCACTGGGGAGGGATTGGGGACAGTTAGACTACAGGCACTGGGATGGGACTGAGCTGCGCTGGGTGGGCACAGGGATGGGACTGAGGTCACTGGGGAGGGAACTGGGATGGGACTGGGAGCACTGGGAAAGGGACTGGGAAGGGACTGCAAGAGGACTGTGACAGGACTGGGGAGTGGGCCTGGGATGGGACTGGGATGCACAGGGGGAAAGAACCGGGATGCCCTGGGGAGGGACTGAGGTCACGGGAGGGCTGGGGATGGGTCAGGGGCACTGGGGAGGGAACTGGGATGGGACTTGGATGTTCTAGGGAGGGAGTGGGATGCATCGGGGAAAAGGACTGACATGCACTGGGAGGGACTGGGGCAGTGGGGAGGGATGGGGATGGGACTGGGGACGCTGGAGAGGGACTGGGGACACTGGGGTGGGACTGAGATTTTCGGGGGGGTGAGGGGGACTGGGAGCACTGGGATGGGACTGGGGGTCATTGGGGAGGGACTGGGATGGGACTGGGAGCACTGGGAAAGGGACTGCAGGGACTGGGATAGGACTGGGAAGGGACTGCAAGGGGACTGTGAGAGGACTGGGGAGGGGACTGGAGAGCGTGCCTGGGATGGGCCTGAGAATCTCTGGGGAGGGACTGGGACCACTGGGATGGGACTGCTGTGACTGGGATGGGATGCAGTTGTACTGGGAAGGGACTGGGAAGGGACTGGGAATCACATAGGAGGGACTGGGATGGGACTAGGCAAACTGGGGAAGGACTGGGTTGCACTGCAAAAGGACACTTGGGAGGGAAAGGAGGTGGTGGGTTGCAGTGGGGGAAGTGGGGAGAGAGTGGGATGAGAGTGGGGGCACTGGGGTGGGACTGGGAGCACTGGTGGCACTGGGCTAGGACTGGGGGAACTGGGGAGGGAGCAGGGAAGGGAACTGGGATGGTACTGGGATGGGAATGGGATGCACAGGGAAAAGGAGCACAATGAACTGGGGAGGGACTGGGATGGGACTGGGGACACTTCAAGGGAGTTGGATGCACTGGGCTGAGACTAGGGGCACTGGAGCGGGACTGGGGGGAGTAGGGAGGGACTGGGATGGGACTGAGGGCACTGGAGATGGACTGGGGAGAACTGGGCTGGCACTGGGGGCGCTGGAGTGCAACTGGGATTCTCAAGGGAGGGACTGGGGAAGTGGGATGGGACAGGGGTCACTGGGGAGGGATTGGGGACAGTTAGACTACAGGCACTGGGATGGGACTGAGCTGCGCTGGGTGGGCACAGGGATGGGACTGAGGTCACTGGGGAGGGAACTGGGATGGGACTGGGAGCACTGGGAAAGGGACTGCAGAGACTGGGATAGGACTGGGAAGGGACTGCAAGGGGACTGTGAGAGGACTGGGGAGGGGACTGGAGAGCGTGCCTGGGATGGGCCTGAGAATCTCTGGGGAGGGACTGGGACCACTGGGATGGGACTGCTGTGACTGGGATGGGATGCAGTTGTACTGGGAAGGGACTGGGGAGGGACTGGGAATCACTTAGGAGGGACCGGGATGGGACTAGGCAAACTGGGGAAGGACTGGGTTGCACTGCAAAAGGACACTTGGGAGGGAAAGGAGGTGGTGGGTTGCAGTGGGGGAAGTGGGGAGAGAGTGGGATGAGAGTGGGGGCACTGGGGTGGGACTGGGAGGACAGGTGGCACTGGGCTAGGACTGGGGGAACTGGGGAGGGAGCAGGGAGGGACTGCGAAGTGACTGGGATGGGAATGGGATGCACAGGGAAAAGGAGCACAATGAACTGGGGAGGGACTGGGATGGGACTGGGGACACTTCAAGGGAGTTGGATGCACTTGGCTGAGACTAGGGGCACTGGAGCGGGACTGGGGGGAGTAGGGAGGGACTGGGACTGAGGGCACTGGAGATGGACTGGGGAGAACTGGGCTGGCACTGGGGGTGCTGGAGTGCAACTGGGATTCTCAAGGGAGGGACTGGGGGAAGTGGGATGGGACAGGGGTCATTGGGGAGGGATTGGGGACAGTGGGACTACAGGCACTGGGATGGGACTGAGCTGCACTGGGTGGGCAGAGGGATGGGACTGAGGTCACTGGGGAGGGAACTGGGATGGGACTGGGAGCACTGGGAAAGGGACTGGGAAGGGACTGCAAGAGGACTGTGACAGGACTGGGGAGTGGGCCTGGGATGGGACTGGGATGCACAGGGGGAAAGAACCGGGATGCCCTGGGGAGGGACTGAGGTCACGGGAGGGCTGGGGATGGGTCAGGGGCACTGGGGAGGGAACTGGGATGGGACTTGGATGTTCTAGGGAGGGAGTGGGATGCATCGGGGAAAAGGACTGACATGCACTGGGAGGGACTGGGGCAGTGGGGAGGGATGGGGATGGGACTGGGGACGCTGGGGGGATTTGGGCTGGGAGTGGGGACACTGGGGTGGGACTGAGATTTTCGGGGGGGTGAGGGGGACTGGGAGCACTGGGATGGGACTGGGGGTCATTGGGGAGGGACTGGGATGGGACTGGGAGCACTGGGAAAGGGACTGCAGGGACTGGGATAGGACTGGGAAGGGACTGCAAGGGGACTGTGAGAGGACTGGGGAGGGGACTGGAGAGCGTGCCTGGGATGGGCCTGAGAATCTCTGGGGAGGGACTGGGACCACTGGGATGGGACTGCTGTGACTGGGATGGGATGCAGTTGTACTGGGAAGGGACTGGGGAGGGACTGGGAATCACTTAGGAGGGACCGGGATGGGACTAGGCAAACTGGGGAAGGACTGGGTTGCACTGCAAAAGGACACTTGGGAGGGAAAGGAGGTGGTGGGTTGCAGTGGGGGAAGTGGGGAGAGAGTGGGATGAGAGTGGGGGCACTGGGGTGGGACTGGGAGCACTGGTGGCACTGGGCTAGGACTGGGGGAACTGGGGAGGGAGCAGGGAAGGGAACTGGGATGGTACTGGGATGGGAATGGGATGCACAGGGAAAAGGAGCACAATGAACTGGGGAGGGACTGGGATGGGACTGGGGACACTTCAAGGGAGTTGGATGCACTGGGCTGAGACTAGGGGCACTGGAGCGGGACTGGGGGGAGTAGGGAGGGACTGGGATGGGACTGAGGGCACTGGAGATGGACTGGGGAGAACTGGGCTGGCACTGGGGGCGCTGGAGTGCAACTGGGATTCTCAAGGGAGGGACTGGGGGAAGTGGGATGGGACAGGGGTCACTGGGGAGGGATTGGGGACAGTTAGACTACAGGCACTGGGATGGGACTGAGCTGCGCTGGGTGGGCACAGGGATGGGACTGAGGTCACTGGGGAGGGAACTGGGATGGGACTGGGAGCACTGGGAAAGGGACTGCAGAGACTGGGATAGGACTGGGAAGGGACTGCAAGGGGACTGTGAGAGGACTGGGGAGGGGACTGGAGAGCGTGCCTGGGATGGGCCTGAGAATCTCTGGGGAGGGACTGGGGCCACTGGGATGGGACTGCTGTGACTGGGATGGGATGCAGTTGTACTGGGAAGGGACTGGGGAGGGACTGGGAATCACTTAGGAGGGACCGGGATGGGACTAGGCAAACTGGGGAAGGACTGGGTTGCACTGCAAAAGGACACTTGGGAGGGAAAGGAGGTGGTGGGTTGCAGTGGGGGAAGTGGGGAGAGAGTGGGATGAGAGTGGGGGCACTGGGGTGGGACTGGGAGCACTGGTGGCACTGGGCTAGGACTGGGGGAACTGGGGAGGGAGCAGGGAGAGACTGCGAAGTGACTGGGATGGGAATGGGATGCACAGGGAAAAGGAGCACAATGAACTGGGGAGGGACTGGGATGGGACTGGGGACACTTCAAGGGAGTTGGATGCACTGGGCTGAGACTAGGGGCACTGGAGCGGGACTGGGGGGAGTAGGGAGGGACTGGGATGGGACTGAGGGCACTGGAGATGGACTGGGGAGAACTGGGCTGGCACTGGGGGTGCTGGAGTGCAACTGGGATTCTCAAGGGAGGGACTGGGGGAAGTGGGATGGGACAGGGGTCATTGGGGAGGGATTGGGGACAGTGGGACTACAGGCACTGGGATGGGACTGAGCTGCGCTGGGTGGGCAGAGGGATGGGACTGAGGTCACTGGGGAGGGAACTGGGATGGGACTGGGAGCACTGGGAAAGGGACTGGGAAGGGACTGCAAGAGGACTGTGACAGGACTGGGGAGTGGGCCTGGGATGGGACTGGGATGCACAGGGGGAAAGAACCGGGATGCCCTGGGGAGGGACTGAGGTCATGGGAGGGCTGGGGATGGGTCAGGGGCACTGGGGAGGGAACTGGGATGGGACTTGGATGTTCTAGGGAGGGAGTGGGATGCATCGGGGAAAAGGACTGACATGCACTGGGAGGGACTGGGGCAGTGGGGAGGGATGGGGATGGGACTGGGGACGCTGGAGAGGGACTGGGGACACTGGGGGGATTTGGGCTGGGAGTGGGGACACTGGGGTGGGACTGAGATTTTCGGGGGGGTGAGGGGGACTGGGAGCACTGGGATGGGACTGGGGGTCATTGGGGAGGGACTGGGATGGGACTGGGAGCACTGGGAAAGGGACTGCAGGGACTGGGATAGGACTGGGAAGGGACTGCAAGGGGACTGTGAGAGGACTGGGGAGGGGACTGGAGAGCGTGCCTGGGATGGGCCTGAGAATCTCTGGGGAGGGACTGGGACCACTGGGATGGGACTGCTGTGACTGGGATGGGATGCAGTTGTACTGGGAAGGGACTGGGAAGGGACTGGGAATCACTTAGGAGGGACCGGGATGGGACTAGGCAAACTGGGGAAGGACTGGGTTGCACTGCAAAAGGACACTTGGGAGGGAAAGGAGGTGGTGGGTTGCAGTGGGGGAAGTGGGGAGAGAGTGGGATGAGAGTGGGGGCACTGGGGTGGGACTGGGAGCACTGGTGGCACTGGGCTAGGACTGGGGGAACTGGGGAGGGAGCAGGGAAGGGAACTGGGATGGTACTGGGATGGGAATGGGATGCACAGGGAAAAGGAGCACAATGAACTGGGGAGGGACTGGGATGGGACTGGGGACACTTCAAGGGAGTTGGATGCACTGGGCTGAGACTAGGGGCACTGGAGCGGGGACTGGGGGGAGTAGGGAGGGACTGGGATGGGACTGAGGGCACTGGAGATGGACTGGGGAGAACTGGGCTGGCACTGGGGGCGCTGGAGTGCAACTGGGATTCTCAAGGGAGGGACTGGGGGAAGTGGGATGGGACAGGGGTCACTGGGGAGGGATTGGGGACAGTTAGACTACAGGCACTGGGATGGGACTGAGCTGCGCTGGGTGGGCACAGGGATGGGACTGAGGTCACTGGGGAGGGAACTGGGATGGGACTGGGAGCACTGGGAAAGGGACTGCAGAGACTGGGATAGGACTGGGAAGGGACTGCAAGGGGACTGTGAGAGGACTGGGGAGGGGACTGGAGAGCGTGCCTGGGATGGGCCTGAGAATCTCTGGGGAGGGACTTGGGCCACTGGGATGGGACTGCTGTGACTGGGATGGGATGCAGTTGTACTGGGAAGGGACTGGGGAGGGACTGGGAATCACTTAGGAGGGACCGGGATGGGACTAGGCAAACTGGGGAAGGACTGGGTTGCACTGCAAAAGGACACTTGGGAGGGAAAGGAGGTGGTGGGTTGCAGTGGGGGAAGTGGGGAGAGAGTGGGATGAGAGTGGGGGCACTGGGGTGGGACTGGGAGCACTGGTGGCACTGGGCTAGGACTGGGGGAACTGGGGAGGGAGCAGGGAGAGACTGCGAAGTGACTGGGATGGGAATGGGATGCACAGGGAAAAGGAGCACAATGAACTGGGGAGGGACTGGGATGGGACTGGGGACACTTCAAGGGAGTTGGATGCACTGGGCTGAGACTAGGGGCACTGGAGCGGGACTGGGGGGAGTAGGGAGGGACTGGGATGGGACTGAGGGCACTGGAGATGGACTGGGGAGAACTGGGCTGGCACTGGGGGTGCTGGAGTGCAACTGGGATTCTCAAGGGAGGGACTGGGGGAAGTGGGATGGGACAGGGGTCATTGGGGAGGGATTGGGGACAGTGGGACTACAGGCACTGGGATGGGACTGAGCTGCGCTGGGTGGGCAGAGGGATGGGACTGAGGTCACTGGGGAGGGAACTGGGATGGGACTGGGAGCACTGGGAAAGGGACTGGGAAGGGACTGCAAGAGGACTGTGACAGGACTGGGGAGTGGGCCTGGGATGGGACTGGGATGCACAGGGGGAAAGAACCGGGATGCCCTGGGGAGGGACTGAGGTCACGGGAGGGCTGGGGATGGGTCAGGGGCACTGGGGAGGGAACTGGGATGGGACTTGGATGTTCTAGGGAGGGAGTGGGATGCATCGGGGAAAAGGACTGACATGCACTGGGAGGGACTGGGGCAGTGGGGAGGGATGGGGATGGGACTGGGGACGCTGGAGAGGGACTGGGGACACTGGGGGGATTTGGGCTGGGAGTGGGGACACTGGGGTGGGACTGAGATTTTCGGGGGGGTGAGGGGGACTGGGAGCACTGGGATGGGACTGGGGGTCATTGGGGAGGGACTGGGATGGGACTGGGAGCACTGGGAAAGGGACTGCAGGGACTGGGATAGGACTGGGAAGGGACTGCAAGGGGACTGTGAGAGGACTGGGGAGGGGACTGGAGAGCGTGCCTGGGATGGGCCTGAGAATCTCTGGGGAGGGACTGGGACCACTGGGATGGGACTGCTGTGACTGGGATGGGATGCAGTTGTACTGGGAAGGGACTGGGAAGGGACTGGGAATCACTTAGGAGGGACCGGGATGGGACTAGGCAAACTGGGGAAGGACTGGGTTGCACTGCAAAAGGACACTTGGGAGGGAAAGGAGGTGGTGGGTTGCAGTGGGGGAAGTGGGGAGAGAGTGGGATGAGAGTGGGGGCACTGGGGTGGGACTGGGAGCACTGGTGGCACTGGGCTAGGACTGGGGGAACTGGGGAGGGAGCAGGGAAGGGAACTGGGATGGTACTGGGATGGGAATGGGATGCACAGGGAAAAGGAGCACAATGAACTGGGGAGGGACTGGGATGGGACTGGGGACACTTCAAGGGAGTTGGATGCACTGGGCTGAGACTAGGGGCACTGGAGCGGGACTGGGGGGAGTAGGGAGGGACTGGGATGGGACTGAGGGCACTGGAGATGGACTGGGGAGAACTGGGCTGGCACTGGGGGCGCTGGAGTGCAACTGGGATTCTCAAGGGAGGGACTGGGGGAAGTGGGATGGGACAGGGGTCACTGGGGAGGGATTGGGGACAGTTAGACTACAGGCACTGGGATGGGACTGAGCTGCGCTGGGTGGGCGCAGGGATGGGACTGAGGTCACTGGGGAGGGAACTGGGATGGGACTGGGAGCACTGGGAAAGGGACTGCAGAGACTGGGATAGGACTGGGAAGGGACTGCAAGGGGACTGTGAGAGGACTGGGGAGGGGACTGGAGAGCGTGCCTGGGATGGGCCTGAGAATCTCTGGGGAGGGACTGGGGCCACTGGGATGGGACTGCTGTGACTGGGATGGGATGCAGTTGTACTGGGAAGGGACTGGGGAGGGACTGGGAATCACTTAGGAGGGACCGGGATGGGACTAGGCAAACTGGGGAAGGACTGGGTTGCACTGCAAAAGGACACTTGGGAGGGAAAGGAGGTGGTGGGTTGCAGTGGGGGAAGTGGGGAGAGAGTGGGATGAGAGTGGGGGCACTGGGGTGGGACTGGGAGCACTGGTGGCACTGGGCTAGGACTGGGGGAACTGGGGAGGGAGCAGGGAGAGACTGCGAAGTGACTGGGATGGGAATGGGATGCACAGGGAAAAGGAGCACAATGAACTGGGGAGGGACTGGGATGGGACTGGGGACACTTCAAGGGAGTTGGATGCACTGGGCTGAGACTAGGGGCACTGGAGCGGGACTGGGGGGAGTAGGGAGGGACTGGGATGGGACTGAGGGCACTGGAGATGGACTGGGGAGAACTGGGCTGGCACTGGGGGTGCTGGAGTGCAACTGGGATTCTCAAGGGAGGGACTGGGGGAAGTGGGATGGGACAGGGGTCATTGGGGAGGGATTGGGGACAGTGGGACTACAGGGACTGGGATGGGACTGAGCTGCGCTGGGTGGGCAGAGGGATGGGACTGAGGTCACTGGGGAGGGAACTGGGATGGGACTGGGAGCACTGGGAAAGGGACTGGGAAGGGACTGCAAGAGGACTGTGACAGGACTGGGGAGTGGGCCTGGGATGGGACTGGGATGCACAGGGGGAAAGAACCGGGATGCCCTGGGGAGGGACTGAGGTCACGGGAGGGCTGGGGATGGGTCAGGGGCACTGGGGAGGGAACTGGGATGGGACTTGGATGTTCTAGGGAGGGAGTGGGATGCATCGGGGAAAAGGACTGACATGCACTGGGAGGGACTGGGGCAGTGGGGAGGGATGGGGATGGGACTGGGGACGCTGGAGAGGGACTGGGGACACTGGGGGGATTTGGGCTGGGAGTGGGGACGCTGGGGTGGGACTGAGATTTTCGGGGGGGTGAGGGGGACTGGGAGCACTGGGATGGGACTGGGGTCATTGGGGAGGGACTGGGATGGGACTGGGAGCACTGGGAAAGGGACTGCAGGGACTGGGATAGGACTGGGAAGGGACTGCAAGGGGACTGTGAGAGGACTGGGGAGGGGACTGGAGAGCGTGCCTGGGATGGGCCTGAGAATCTCTGGGGAGGGACTGGGACCACTGGGATGGGACTGCTGTGACTGGGATGGGATGCAGTTGTACTGGGAAGGGACTGGGAAGGGACTGGGAATCACATAGGAGGGACTGGGATGGGACTAGGCAAACTGGGGAAGGACTGGGTTGCACTGCAAAAGGACACTTGGGAGGGAAAGGAGGTGGTGGGTTGCAGTGGGGGAAGTGGGGAGAGAGTGGGATGAGAGTGGGGGCACTGGGGTGGGACTGGGAGCACTGGTGGCACTGGGCTAGGACTGGGGGAACTGGGGAGGGAGCAGGGAAGGGAACTGGGATGGTACTGGGATGGGAATGGGATGCACAGGGAAAAGGAGCACAATGAACTGGGGAGGGACTGGGATGGGACTGGGGACACTTCAAGGGAGTTGGATGCACTGGGCTGAGACTAGGGGCACTGGAGCGGGACTGGGGGGAGTAGGGAGGGACTGGGATGGGACTGAGGGCACTGGAGATGGACTGGGGAGAACTGGGCTGGCACTGGGGGCGCTGGAGTGCAACTGGAATTCTCAAGGGAGGGACTGGGGGAAGTGGGATGGGACAGGGGTCACTGGGGAGGGATTGGGGACAGTTAGACTACAGGCACTGGGATGGGACTGAGCTGCGCTGGGTGGGCGCAGGGATGGGACTGAGGTCACTGGGGAGGGAACTGGGATGGGACTGGGAGCACTGGGAAAGGGACTGCAGAGACTGGGATAGGACTGGGAAGGGACTGCAAGGGGACTGTGAGAGGACTGGGGAGGGGACTGGAGAGCGTGCCTGGGATGGGCCTGAGAATCTCTGGGGAGGGACTGGGGCCACTGGGATGGGACTGCTGTGACTGGGATGGGATGCAGTTGTACTGGGAAGGGACTGGGGAGGGACTGGGAATCACTTAGGAGGGACCGGGATGGGACTAGGCAAACTGGGGAAGGACTGGGTTGCACTGCAAAAGGACACTTGGGAGGGAAAGGAGGTGGTGGGTTGCAGTGGGGGAAGTGGGGAGAGAGTGGGATGAGAGTGGGGGCACTGGGGTGGGACTGGGAGCACTGGTGGCACTGGGCTAGGACTGGGGGAACTGGGGAGGGAGCAGGGAGAGACTGCGAAGTGACTGGGATGGGAATGGGATGCACAGGGAAAAGGAGCACAATGAACTGGGGAGGGACTGGGATGGGACTGGGGACACTTCAAGGGAGTTGGATGCACTGGGCTGAGACTAGGGGCACTGGAGCGGGACTGGGGGGAGTAGGGAGGGACTGGGATGGGACTGAGGGCACTGGAGATGGACTGGGGAGAACTGGGCTGGCACTGGGGGTGCTGGAGTGCAACTGGGATTCTCAAGGGAGGGACTGGGGGAAGTGGGATGGGACAGGGGTCATTGGGGAGGGATTGGGGACAGTGGGACTACAGGGACTGGGATGGGACTGAGCTGCGCTGGGTGGGCAGAGGGATGGGACTGAGGTCACTGGGGAGGGAACTGGGATGGGACTGGGAGCACTGGGAAAGGGACTGGGAAGGGACTGCAAGAGGACTGTGACAGGACTGGGGAGTGGGCCTGGGATGGGACTGGGATGCACAGGGGGAAAGAACCGGGATGCCCTGGGGAGGGACTGAGGTCACGGGAGGGCTGGGGATGGGTCAGGGGCACTGGGGAGGGAACTGGGATGGGACTTGGATGTTCTAGGGAGGGAGTGGGATGCATCGGGGAAAAGGACTGACATGCACTGGGAGGGACTGGGGCAGTGGGGAGGGATGGGGATGGGACTGGGGACGCTGGAGAGGGACTGGGGACACTGGGGGGATTTGGGCTGGGAGTGGGGACGCTGGGGTGGGACTGAGATTTTCGGGGGGGTGAGGGGGACTGGGAGCACTGGGATGGGACTGGGGGTCATTGGGGAGGGACTGGGATGGGACTGGGAGCACTGGGAAAGGGACTGCAGGGACTGGGATAGGACTGGGAAGGGACTGCAAGGGGACTGTGAGAGGACTGGGGAGGGGACTGGAGAGCGTGCCTGGGATGGGCCTGAGAATCTCTGGGGAGGGACTGGGACCACTGGGATGGGACTGCTGTGACTGGGATGGGATGCAGTTGTACTGGGAAGGGACTGGGAAGGGACTGGGAATCACATAGGAGGGACTGGGATGGGACTAGGCAAACTGGGGAAGGACTGGGTTGCACTGCAAAAGGACACTTGGGAGGGAAAGGAGGTGGTGGGTTGCAGTGGGGGAAGTGGGGAGAGAGTGGGATGAGAGTGGGGGCACTGGGGTGGGACTGGGAGCACTGGTGGCACTGGGCTAGGACTGGGGGAACTGGGGAGGGAGCAGGGAAGGGAACTGGGATGGTACTGGGATGGGAATGGGATGCACAGGGAAAAGGAGCACAATGAACTGGGGAGGGACTGGGATGGGACTGGGGACACTTCAAGGGAGTTGGATGCACTGGGCTGAGACTAGGGGCACTGGAGCGGGACTGGGGGGAGTAGGGAGGGACTGGGATGGGACTGAGGGCACTGGAGATGGACTGGGGAGAACTGGGCTGGCACTGGGGGGCGCTGGAGTGCAACTGGAATTCTCAAGGGAGGGACTGGGGGAAGTGGGATGGGACAGGGGTCACTGGGGAGGGATTGGGGACAGTTAGACTACAGGCACTGGGATGGGACTGAGCTGCGCTGGGTGGGCAGAGGGATGGGACTGAGGTCACTGGGGAGGGAACTGGGATGGGACTGGGAGCACTGGGAAAGGGACTGGGAAGGGACTGCAAGAGGACTGTGACAGGACTGGGGAGTGGGCCTGGGATGGGACTGGGATGCACAGGGGGAAAGAACCGGGATGCCCTGGGGAGGGACTGAGGTCACGGGAGGGCTGGGGATGGGTCAGGGGCACTGGGGAGGGAACTGGGATGGGACTTGGATGTTCTAGGGAGGGAGTGGGATGCATCGGGGAAAAGGACTGACATGCACTGGGAGGGACTGGGGCAGTGGGGAGGGATGGGGGCATTGGGGGAATTTGGGCTGGGAGTGGGGACACTGGGGTGGGACTGAGATTTTCGGGGGGGTGAGGGGGACTGGGAGCACTGGGATGGGACTGGGGGTCATTGGGGAGGGACTGGGATGGGACTGGGAGCACTGGGAAAGGGACTGCAGGGACTGGGATAGGACTGGGAAGGGACTGCAAGGGGACTGTGAGAGGACTGGGGAGGGGACTGGAGAGCGTGCCTGGGATGGGCCTGAGAATCTCTGGGGAGGGACTGGGACAACTGGGATGGGGCGCAGATGTACTGGGAAGGGACTGTGGAGGGACTGGGATTTGATTGGAAGCACTGGGGAGGGACTAGGCATCATTTAGGAGGGACTGGGATGGGACTGGGGAGGGACTGGGGTCACTGATGATGGCTCTTTAATGCACTTGGGAGGGACTGGGAGCACTGGGATGCAGTGGGGAAGGACTGGAGGTACTTGGATGGGACTGAGAGAACTAGGATGGCACTGTGGGCACTGGGGAGGTACCAGGCGCACTGGGTTGGGACTGGGCTGGACTGGGGGCACTTGGGAGCAAGTGGGATCACTGGGAAGGGAACTGGGATGGGACTGAGGCCACTGGAGAGGGACTGCAATGGGTTTGAGGCAACTTTGGAAGGACTGGGAGCACTGGGGAGGTTCTGGAGGGAACTGCACAGGGAGTTTGGTTGGACTGAGGGTACTAGGGATGGACTGGGATGGGACTGGGGTGTAGTGGGAGCAATTGGCAAGAAGTGGAGGCACTGGGGAAGGAACAGGGAGGGGACTGGCTGCACTGGGATGGGGTTTGGGGTACTTGGGAGAAACTGGGAAGGACTCAGGAGGGACTGGGGACAGTGGGGAAAGACTGGGGACAGTAGGAAGGGACTGGAAAGGTGAAATTGAAACAGACTCACCTGAGTCATGGTCTAAGAAGTCCTGCTACAGCTCCTGAGTCGGAACAACAGCCAAGGGGCCTCAGCCCAATCCCTGGCCCCTCCTCCCCCTCACTGTTAACACCTGGGCCTTCCCCATAGAACAGCTGACTCTACCCAGTACTCCCAGTTCCCTCCAATGGCTTGCAATAGAATTACTAGACTCCCCAGAGTGCACAAAAATACAATCCAATCCCACAGTAATTTCTACTCAAAACCAACAGTACCTGACCAAAGAATCCAGTCCATATTCTAGACCCCAGCTCTATCCCAGCCCCTCAGTGATTTTAGCTTGAGACCCACAAGCTTTATTGCACTGCCAGCTCTGCTCTCTCAGCAGCAGCTCCAAATCTTGCAGGATCTTCATATTGGCTCCATCTCTGTGACTTTTCAGCTCCAATCTCACACTCCCATTCCCAGTCCCCCAATTACTCCTCCAGCCCCACAAACCCTAGCCCAATTCAAAACTCACAAACCCAGCACTAGACTAATTTAACCTCTCCTCGCCCAGTCCATGTTCCTGCCCATCAATCACTAGTCCACAGCCACACAGGTTTTTAAGCAACGGTGCCAGTCCCTATCCGAGCTCCAGACACTCTCCCAGCTCCAGAGATGCAATCCTAGCACAATACTGACTTCAGGCCCAGCCTCCCAGTCCGCATTCCCAATTTACAATCCCAATTCCAACCACACAGGGATTTTAGCCACAGGCCCTATCTCACAGTGATTGCTTTGATTCCTGCCCAAGTGTTACTGTCCCCAGTCCAGAACCCTGTCCCTACCCCAGCCCCTCAGTGATTTCAGCTCGAGACCCACAAGCTTTATTGCACTGCCAGCTCTGCTCTCTCAGCAGTAGCTCTGCATCTTGCCAGCGCCGCCACGGGAAGCTGCTCCAGGTTCTCACTGCAGGATCTTCAGCTTGGCTCCAGCTCTGTGACTTTCCAGCTCCACCCTCACACTCCCAAACCCAGTCCCCCAGGTGCTCCTCCAGCCCCAAAATTCCTATCCCAATTCCAAAGACACAAGCACAGCACTAGACTGATTTCAGCTCTCCCACCCAATCCACGTTCCCACCCATTAATCCCTATTCCACAGCCACTCAGGGATTTCAGCGATGGGGCCACAGGCCCTATCTGAGCTCCAGACACCCTCCCAGCTCCACAGATGCAATCCTAGCACTATGCTGATTTCAGCCCCAGCCTCTCAGTCCACATTCCCAATTATAATCCCAATTCCACAGCCACACAGAGATTTCAGCAACGGTGCCACAGGCCCTATCTCCTCCCAACACGGATTCCTGCCCAAGTGTTACAGTCCCAAGCCCAAACCCTGTCCCTACCACAGCCCCTCAGTGATTTCAGCTCGAGACCCACAAGCTTTATTGCACTGCCAGCTCTGCTCTCTCAGCAGTAGCTCTGCATCTTGCCAGTGCTGCCACGGGAAGCTGCTCCAGGTTCTCACTGCAGGATCTTCAGCTTGGCTCCAGCTCTGTGACTTTCCAGCTCCACCCTCACACTCCCAAACCCAGTCCCCCAGGTGCTCCTCCAGCCCCAAAATTCCTATCCCAATTCCAAAATCACAAGCCCAGCCCTATACGAATTTCAGCTCTACCCGCCCAGTCCACATTCCCAATTTACAATCCCATTTCCAGCTGCATAGAGATTTCAGCGACGGTGCCACAGGCCCTATCTCCTCCCAACACGGATTCCTGCCCAAGTGTTACAGTCCCAAGCCCAAACCCTGTCCCTACCCCAGCCCCTCAGTGATTTCAGCTCGAGACCCACAAGCTTTATTGCACTGCCAGCTCTGCTCTCTCAGCAGTAGCTCTGCATCTTGCCAGTGCTGCCACGGGAAGCTGCTCCAGGTTCTCACTGCAGGATCTTCAGCTTGGCTCCAGCTCTGTGACTTTCCAGCTCCACCCTCACACTCCCAAACCCAGTCCCCCAGGTGCTCCTCCAGCCCCAAAATTCCTATCCCAATTCCAAAATCACAAGCCCAGCCCTATACGAATTTCAGCTCTACCCGCCCAGTCCACATTCCCAATTTACAATCCCATTTCCAGCTGCATAGAGATTTCAGCGACGGTGCCACAGGCCCTATCTCCTCCCAACACGGATTCCTGCCCAAGTGTTACAGTCCCAAGCCCAAACCCTGTCCCTACCCCAGCCCCTCAGTGATTTCAGCTCGAGACCCACAAGCTTTATTGCACTGCCAGCTCTGCTCTCTCAGCAGTAGCTCTGCATCTTGCCAGTGCTGCCACAGGAAGCTGCTCCAGGTTCTCACTGCAGGATCTTCAGCTTGGCTCCAGCTCTGTGACTTTCCAGCTCCCACCACACACTCCCAGTCCTAGTCCCCCAGGTGCTCCTCCAGCCCCAAAATTCCTATCCCAATACCAAAGACACAAGCACAGCACTAGACTGATTTCAGCTCTCCCACCCAATCCACGTTCCCACCCATCAATCCCTATATCAGACACACAGCCATTGCAGCGACGGTGCCACAGGCCCTATCTCACAATGATTGCTCTGATTACTGCCCCAAGTGTTACAGTCCCAAGCCCAGAACCCTGTCCCTACCCCAGCCCCTCAGTGATTTCAGCTCGAGACCCACAAGCTTTATTGCACTGCCAGCTCTGCTCTCTCAGCAGTAGCTCTGCATCTTGCCAGCGCCGCCTCAGGAAGCTGCTCCAGGTTCTCACTGTAGGATCTTCAGCTTGGCTCCAGCTCTGCGACTTTCCAGCTCCACCCTCACACTCCCAGTCCCAGTCCCCCAGGTGCTCCTCCAGCCCCACAAACCCGATCCCAATTCAAAAATCACAAGCCCAGCACTATACTGACTTCAGCTCTACCCACCCAATCCACGTTCCCACACATTAATCCCTATTCCACAGCCACTCAGGGATTTCAGCGAACGTGCCACAGGCCCTATCTGAGCTCCAGACACCCTCCCAGCTCCACAGATGCAATCCTAGCACTATGCTGATTTCAGCCCCAGCCTCTCAGTCCACATTCCCAATTTACAATCCCATTTCCAGCTGCATAGAGATTTCAGCAACGGTGCCACAGGCCCTATCTCCTCCCAACACGGATTCCTGCCCAAGTGTTACAGTCCCAAGCCCAAACCCTGTCCCTACCCCAGCCCCTCAGTGATTTCAGCTCGAGACCCACAAGCTTTATTGCACTGCCAGCTCTGCTCTCTCAGCAGTAGCTCTGCATCTTGCCAGCGCCGCCACAGGAAGCTGCTCCAGGTTCTCACCGCAGGATCTTCAGCTTGGCTCCAGCTCTGTGACTTTCCAGCTCCACCCTCACACTCCCAAACCCAGTCCCCCAGGTGCTCCTCCAGCCCCAAAATTGCTATCCCAATTCCAAAGACACAAGCACAGCACTAGACTGATTTCAGCTCTCCCACCCAATCCACATTCCCACCCAGCAATCCCTATATCAGACACACAGCCACTGCAGCGACGGTGCCACAGGCCCTATCTCACAGTGATTGCTCTGATTACTGCCCCAAGTATTACAGTCCCAAGCCCAGAACCCTGTCCCTACCCCAGCCCCTCAGTGATTTCAGCTCGAGACCCACAAGCTTTATTGCACTGCCAGCTCTGCTCTCTCAGCAGTAGCTCTGCATCTTGCCAGCGCCGCCACGGGAAGCTGCTCCAGGTTCTCACTGCAGGATCTTCAGCTTGGCTCCAGCTCTGCGACTTTCCAGCTCCAACTTCACATTCCCAATCCCAGTCCCCCAGGTACTCCTCCAACCCCACAAACCCGATCCCAACTCCAAAGGCCAGATCCCTGCCCTAGACTGATTTCAGCTCTTCCCCCCCAGTCCATGTTGCTGCCCATCAATCCCTATTCCACAGACACACAGATGTTTGAGCGACGGTGCCAGTCCCTGTCTCAATCCTACAGTGATTTCTACTGCAGTGCCACAGTCCCTATCCCTGCTCCACAATCCCTTTCCGAGCACCACTCTCCCTATCCCATACCCAGACCCACAACCTTTATTTCTCTGCCAGCTCTGCTGTCAGCTCCCGGTAAAGCTGCTGCACATTCCAATCCTAGCATCTTTCTTTTTTTAAAGGTCTGAGTTTTCCACCCCAGCTCTCAAGCCCACATTCCAGGCCAGGCCTGACTATTTTTATCCCAGCTCCATCCCTGCAGCACTTATGCCAGGTCCATGCTCCCTAAGCCAGCCCCACTCTTGTTCTGCCCACAGTCCTACCGTCTTTATGTCTCCACCAGCTCTGCTGCCTGAGCTCCACGTTCTCAGCTTTCTGCTGCCTCTGCCTCAGCTTTCTGCTGCCTCTGCCTAAATCTGCTCCTGGGTATCTCTGCAGGCCCGGGCTGTTGACAAGGTCACAAATCAGTCTTTGTCGTTCACTTAAATATCTCTAGGAGCTGTCCCGCCCATCCCAACGGGAACAGCAACAAAACAATAGAATAAACAATCAAGTAGTCAAAGATGAAAATAAAATAAAATTATAATAGAATGAAACATCTTTTATTACTTTTCTTTGTAACAATACTTTCAATACCAGCCCCACTGAGAGGCTGCATCCTAGTCCTTCTGGTTCGGGGGAGCACCCCTGAGCGTGGGCTGCTCCCCCACTGAGCACTGACCAAAGCTGGCCGGCACAGCTGCCCGGGACACCGCCTGCCCAACGCCCCGCCTCGGCAGCTGTGGGGGACCGACCCCGGCTCCCCCTGGATCGGCAGCCGAGGGGGTGCTGCCCCATGGCTCCCCACCACTCCCTGGAGCAGCAGCCGCGAGGATCCCACCCTGGCTCACCGCCGCTCCTCGGCCCGGCGGCCGCGCCAATCCCGGGCCGGCTCCCGCAGCTCCAGCGCCGCCTCCAACCCCGCCGCCGAACTGCCCCCAGTGCCCCCCGCCCGCGCCGTTTATAGCCCGCGGCCCGCACGGCCCCGCCCCCCTCGTGTCAGCCCAGCCAATCCCAGCGTCCGGCAGCGTCCGACCCCGCCAATCCCCGCCTGCCCGTTCCCGCCCTGCCCGTCCCCAAGAACCCCGCTGTCCCCTCAGGCCCCGCTCCCAGGGGCTTATCCGCTTCCGCCCGCTGCCCCCCTCCCTCCCCTTCTCCCGGGAGAACTCCGGGACGGGACGGGACCGCGGACCTCCCACCCGCCCTCCCAACAGCGCCTGCGGGCACCGCGGCAGCGCAGGCGCGGCTCCGCCGGATCCCGAAGCAAAGGCGCCGAGAGCGGCGCCTGAGAGGAACGCGGGGGACGAGGTGGAGAGGGGGGCGGCTCCGCGCCGCGGCTGAGCGAGCAGAGCTTGCTCGACCGCGGCCCCGTTGAAAGGGCCGCCGCCGCTCCCGCCCCCTCCCCGCCTCCCGGAAGAACTCCCAGACGGGACGTGAGCGCGGAGCTGTGCCACCCGCCCTCCCTGGTCCCAACAGGGCCTGTCGGGGGCTGCGGCAGCGCAGGCGCGGCTCCGATAGCAAAGGCGCCGGCACCTACAGCGCCTGAGGGGAACGTGGGGAAGGGGGGCGGCGCCGCGCCGCGGCTGAGCGGGCACAGCTTACGGGACCGCGGCCCCATTGAAAGGGCGGGCTACGATTGGACGGAGCGGAGAAAAGCGGGCTGGGAGTGGCGGGCCGGGATCGGACCTGCACGTCGGGAGCGGCAGCCGCTGGAGTCCCACCCCAGCTCACCGCCGATCTCGTCCCGGCTCCCGCAGCTCCAGCGCCGCTTCCACCTCCGCCGCCGAACTGCCCCCAGCGCCCCCCGCCCGCGCCGTTTATAGCCCGCGGCCCGCACGGCCCCGCCCCCCTCGTGCCAGCCCAGCCAATCCCAGCGTCCGGCAGCGTCCGACCCCGCCAATCCCCGCCTGCCCGTTCTCGCCCTGCCCGTCCCCAAGAACCCCGCTGTCCCCTCAGGACCCGCTCCCAGGGGCTGCTCCGCTTCCGCCCGCTCCCCGCCTCCCTCCCCTTCTCCCGGGAGAACTCCGGGACGGGACGGGACCGCGGACTTCCCACCCGCCCTCCCAACAGCGCCTGCGGGCACCGCGGCAGCGCAGGCGCGGCTCCGCCGCATCCCGAAGCAAAGGCGCCGAGAGCGGCGCCTGAGGGGAACGCGGGGGACGAGGTGGAGAGGGGGGCGGCTCCGCGCCGCGGCTGAGCGAGCAGAGCTTGCTCGACCGCGGCCCCGTTGAAAGGGCCGCCGCCGCTCCCGCCCCCTCCCCGCCTCCCGGAAGAACTCCCAGACGGGACGTGAGCGCGGAGCTGTGCCACCCGCCCTCCCTGATCCCAACAGGGCCTTTCGGGGGCTGCGGCAGCGCAGGCGCGGCTCCGGAAGCAAAGGCGCCGGCACCTACAGCGCCTGAGGGGAACGTGGGGAAGGGGGGGCGGCGCCGCGCCGCGGCTGAGCGGGCACAGCTTACGGGACCGCGGCCCCATTGAAAGGGCGGGCTCCGATTAGACGGAGCGGAGAAAAGCGGGCTGGGAGTGGCGGGCCGGGATCGCACCTGCACGTCGGGAGCGGCAGCCGCGGGAGTCCCGCCCCAGCTCACCGCCGATCTCGCCCCGGCTCCCGCCGCTCCAGCGCCGCTTCCACCTCCGCCGCCGAACTGCCCCCCCCCCGCTCCCCCCCCCGCTATTTATAGCCCGCGGCCCGCACGGCCCCGCCCCCCCGTTCCAGCCCAGCCAATCCCCGCCCGCCCGTTCCCGAGAACCCCGCTGGTCCCGCAGGCCCCGCTCCCGGAGCCCCTCCCGCCCGCTCCCCGCCTCCCTCTCCTTCTCCTGGGAGTGCTCCCAGAGGGGACGTGACCGCGGAGCTCCCACCGCCCTTCCGTGGTCCCAGCAGCGCCTGAGGGGAACGGGGGGACGGTGCCGCTCGGAGGGGCCGCGCCGCGGCTGAGCGGGCAGAGCTTGGGGGACCGCTGCCGGATTGAAAAGGCGGGCTGTGATTGGACGGCGCCGAGAAAGGCGGCCCGGGATTGGCGGGCCAGACTCTGCCTCGGGCCCGGATTGGCGGGGCTTGGAGCCCGCGGGGTGGCGGGAGGTTCTCGGGTGGTCAGGAGGAGGGACTAGGGCCGTGTCGGAGGGGCCCTTCCCGCGGGTCCGTGGCCGTCCCGGGTCCCGCTCCCGGGACCCCGTCCCGCCCCTTGGTCGGGCTGCACCCCCGGGGTCCCGGCTCCAAGGCCCCTGCAGAGCCCCTCGGGGAGCCCCCCACCGGCACACGGGGCGGTTCCGGATCGCGAAGGCGGACTGTGCGGCATGGGGGACCGGGGAGCAGCGGCGACGTGGTGGGCCGGGAGTCGGCGGCGGGGAGCGGGGAGGACGCAGAGCAGCAGTGCGCCTCTGACCGCCTCTCCCCACGCAGCAGTTCTGCTTCTACGGGGACTTAGACTGCCCCGACTGAGTGCTGGCTGAGATCAGCTCCCTGGTAGAAATCTTTTAAGTGCCCGCCCCCACCCCCATCCCCCTGCCTGCCCCAGGCCCGCTGCCCACCCTCCTTCTCCTGCGCAGTCCCCGCTGCTGCTGAAGTTCAGCGCTATTTCAGTACTTGTTCTACTTGTGTTTCTGAAAAAAAGCTAGAATCAGGATAGCCAAAGCAACATAGAAAGTCTATTCCATCTTCAGCTACATTACAGGGCAAAGGAAATAAGTGATCCTACCCATCAGTGGAACAGGGAAAGAATGAAGATTAAGTCTGTGAGATATAGAAGAGAAAAATCACACTGTAACAACTTAGAAGATTGCTCCAAGACCACAGTCACAGGAAAAGGGAAGAGAGCCAGGGGCAGAAACTGTAAGGCCAAAAAGATGATGGACACATCTGTGCATCAATCAGGTTCAAAGGTCACTGCATGCCCCAAGCCTAACGAGTTCTCTGGTTTATGTGTGTTATACACCTATTAATTACTTGAATAGAAAATTTACAATTGAACTTTCACAAAGGTTACAGAGTGATATCCCTGCACTGACCATTGCAGCTGAGCTTCTGCTACAGATTCTGACACGTCAGGTGACTGAATGTTTGCTTGTTTTCTAGGCTCTCCTTACAGTCCATCCAGGTCATGAAATATAGAGGGGATTTCTTGAGAGGCAGCTTTTAGACCTCATTCCCTTACCTTCATGGTCAATGCCATCAGCGTCACTCTCCCTCTCTTCTTGCTCTTCATCGAGAGTTCCTCGTGTTAGTATTAGCTCAGAGGGACCCATTGCAGAAGCATCAGGTCCTTGAAGGGAACAGAAACAGCTGTACACAAACCAGCTTGCTAAAGGTAAGGGAGCGTGTGCACTGACAACTTCTGTCTGCACAGAAACCCAGCAATGAACACCTGCTCTAAGGGGACAGAAAGCTGCTTGTGGATCCCAGACACAGGACAGACTCCATCAGCACCTACTCGCCTCATCTAAGGAACAGTGCAGCCAACAGCAGAGCTTTCTCATATTCTGATCTGACTGTTTCGCCTTTTCTAAAGTATTTCATTATTTCTAGTAGGTCCACTGCTTTAGCTACACAGCGGGGTTTCTTCCAAACCTGTGACTGACACAGGAAGAGCTGAGTGTGACCAATCCCACAGGAACTAAAGCCCTGCTCCTCTAGCATGGAGCTGCTTTCACATTTCTGCTGGGAGGACAAAGAAGCACTGTACTACTTCACGAGGCAAACTCCTCAGAAAACTTCTGCAGTAAACTTTATCTTCCTGGGGAGGTACCTGCCAGTGTGCTGCCCTGCACACACACGCTGCCCATGTCCTTCCACAAGTGTTCCAGCTGCTCTCTCTTTTGTTTATTTTGAGCTTTCTCCCGTAGACAAAGATTTACATGTGGATTCTGAGAACATTTAAAACATCAGGAGAAGAGAAACCTCACCCAAACCCAGCAGCCTGTCCCCCAGTCAGAGAGCAGAAGTCACTACGCAGGTCTTACATTTCAACTCAGGTTACACAGAACTTCTGACTAAGCGTGGAAAGCAACCTCCAGTCAGGTGGGATTCTAGGACGTTTTCAGCAGCGCCGGGAAGCCAAACTCTGTGTAGCTGTGCCTGCAGAGAACTGTCCTTTGGACAGCCAGAACTCAAGGTGAGCAGAGCTACTGATTTTGGCACTGCGATTCAGTCTTTCTTACTAAGTCAAACTAGTACTCTTCACTGGTGCAGGAAGATACAGGGATAGTCTCAACAAATCCCTTTGGAAATTTATTTTTAAGAACTCTCTGTCCATCTGAACGGAAGACACAATCTTATTTCCCAATCATTTTCACACAATTAGCTCAAATATTAGCACTAAACCAGTGAGCAACATCTGTTTTACAAAATCTTTAGTTTTGTAAAGATATGCTCCACCACATCTAGGAAAAAAAAGGCAAATGGTGGACTCCTTCAGGACAGGAGTTTTCCCACAGTGAGTACGACTAGTAAATGAAATGTTAGACCCTCTCAACATAAAGGCAATTGTGTGCCTAAAAGTGACCCAAGATACACTGTTCAGGTGTAAAACAGCTAAAAACACTTACCAGTGTTTTTCTCAGGCGCTCGTATTCTGGACGATACTCTCTGAACAGGTGAATAAAGGGAGTGCATTCAGTCTGAAACACACATGATTTGTATTGCATAAGGATCATCCTGGAGGCTTCTTTTTACTCACAAAAAAAAGTTTTCTCTAGGCTTTCATGTTTGAGAGACATTTCAGAAAGACAGTACTTTTTTCCCCAGATTTGGATTCTGAAACCAATGGATGCAAAATCAATGAACATACTTCATTAAAACAGCAACAATTCAAAACTTGGTATGGAACTACAAGAAAAAAATTACTTCACAGACTTGCTGGCACAGATAGCTTTTACTGTTTCACGGAACAGCACAAAAAATCATCCCTGAATAGTTCCTTTTTACTGCTGCTTTTTATGCTGATACTGGACACCCTAAGCTACCTTGGCTATGGCAACTGTACACTCCTTCAAATCAAAGGAGCAGACTCATGAATCAGGACCTTCAGGAAGTGGTCACTGGGTCGCGGACCAGAAGTTATCCCCTTACCTCTCCTATTCATCTACAGCTTTAGAAAGCTGGGTAAAAATCTCCCCCAGTCCTGTGCCAAACACTGCAGAAACACCAACCACCTGGAAAAGAGAACACACCAGAACTAGAGAGTAACTGAGCCAGATTTTTAATACAGAAAAAAAACCAAAATAAAAACAAACAAACAAACAATCCCCCACAACGACAACAAAAAAAATCAACACCACCGAAAAACCCAACAACGACGAACTACTAATCTAAACCTAACAACACCCATTTAACCAGCACAGTGGCCTAAGAGTGGGCAGTAACACTTCTGCTTCTGTCCAGCCCGCTTTCAAACTCTTCCTCCACTTGCTGTTCATGTTTGTTACTTCTGCTTTTTGGTTGTCGGTGATTTTGTGTTTGGTGAGTTGTTGGGGTATTTTGGGGGGTGTTTCTTTGGGGAAGGAGGTTTGTTTGGTACTTTGTAACACTGTAGGGCAATTCAAAAGAAAGGTCAAGTCTTTCTGCTGTTTACTTGTTTATTGTTAATAACCCAAGTTCTCATTCTGCATCTAGGGTTATAAGTGGTTAGCAAGTATCCGTGTACTAGAATTAAAGTGCAAAAGAGACAACAAGAACTGACCTTTTGGCTCTGAAACAGTCTAATACTTTTCATTTAGCCAAAGCACATTTAAAAGGTCCCCAGAACAGCAAGAGAGGGAGAATTTAATCAGTTGCTATGACAGTACATTCAAAATGCACATCTACTTTCTAATTTCAACTTGTCTCTCATTACACTTCTGGCCATTTGTTCTGCTCGTATTAAATCAATTCTCTAAAAATACCTTGAATTAAGACTATTACCAGCCAGAATCCTACATCCTCTAACGAAAATTCTCCCTCTTTTTCATAGGCAAGACAGTCTCAGCTACTGACTTCCAAATGGAAGACCTTTCCCAACACAGCCTTGCATTTGATCATTAATACAGTAAATATGCAGACAGCTCTCCAAAGGATTTTAAGCATTAAGGCCAGGCGCTGTGCCAATATATATCAATATTTATACTTTCCCTGCACTTCAGTACAAGCTGCCTTTTACTCCGTAATCCTCCTCATATGACCTGCTCTCCATCCAGTGCTCCAACAGTCCTGACAGGCAGATAAACATGACCTGATCAGCAAATAAGGAACAGGAAGTATGTTAGTTCTGTATATGGGACCACTACAATCCCTTCTGAAATTCTGTATATTGTTCCACATAGGACACTTACAATAGTTTTGGTTTGGCTCTGTTATCATTATCTACATGAATGGAATCATTTCGTTCCTGTAATATCCACACAGCCGAGAAGGCTTGCTTTTTCTTTAGTAAAAGCTGATGACAAACACAATCAGCTAAAACCTTTAGCACAGACTATGGGATCATTAACAGCCTCCAGTGTATACTGTTGTCAGAGAAACAATTAATTTGTCCTCTCAAAACCTGGTTGAGTGGAATAACAATCTTCTTCTTGCACAAGCAAATATAAAGGGGTTTTTTGTTCATTTATTTGCTTTGGAGATTCTTTCCCTTCTTCCTATGTAGTACATTGCCCAACTGTACTTGACACTTCCAGAACAAGGAAAATTACCTCAGGCGGGAAATGCTGCAGCAAAGAACACTGCCTCTTACCAGCCTATCTGAGCTTTCATCTTGTGATTAATCACAGTTCAATATTAAATTATTCAGGCTGCCATTCAGTGTGACAAGCTGCAGTGTAACAAGCTGCAGTGTGACCTCAACACAGGTCATCAACAGATTACAGTTCAAAAGGGCAGTGCAAAGCCCCTTTAGAGAAGGACAGAATGGTGGGGGTTGGACAATACCTCTGGAGATCATCTAGTCCAGTCTCTCCTGCTCAAAAAGCGGGATTAGGCAGAAGAGGTTGCTCACAACTTTGCCTGAGCAAAAGTGTTTTAAGCATCTCCAGGGATGGAGACTCCACAATTTCTCTGGACCAGTCCAGAGGAGAACTTCTTAAGTTATTGTTTTCAGTGGGAAGGTAGGGACAGAAACAAGCGATCCCAAAACTTCAAACTCATCCCCACAGCGGTCCAGAGCAGCTTGAGACCAGGCTCCTGCCTTCCCAGGGCCAGGCTCTTCTCTCTGCGAGGCACCCACCAGCCGGGCACTGCCCTGCCCGGCGGCCCCGAGCGCCTCAGGCGCCGGCCCGGCCAACGCCTCGCTCTGCGCGGGCGCCGCTTCCAAAATCACTACCCAAGAGACACAGCAATCAAAGCAGAGGGACTGCACTCCCAGCTTTTCTTACCTGCAGGCACACACAGCACAGCACGCTGGACATAAAAGCCACAGGGTTAGTCCTGCCAGAGGCGTCCGGCACACCCACGGCGACCGAAGGGAAACAGGGAGCCTGGGAACACGGAGTAAAAGACACCTTAATTAGGACTACACTGAGCAATAGCCAGGTCATTCCCACAGACAGCTTCACCGTCCAGTCACACAAAAAGCACTGACCTACCAGGGCCCCAGTTAGGATGGCTCCTGACGCTGACACCTCCCTTTGCCCCGGGGGATCAAGAAGAACATCCCTGGGAAGAAGTCACCCCCAACAACAAAAAGGCAAAATTAGTGAAGCACGGGGTCCTCTTCTGACTAGACTGCCACCAGCATTCAATAGCAAATGCCACGACTATTCTGTTACAGACGAGAAAACCCCGTTCTCCCAAACAAACAGCGAGGAGATTTATGGGCACGCCTGGAAATTTCCTGGGAGGAACTTTTTGTAACTAAGGAGCAGGTGCTGTCTTGAGTTGAAGGCATCAATTTGACAGACACTTAGTACAGCAAACTCTTCAGCAGAGCAATTAATTGCTGCCTATTTGAACAGCAGGGGAGAGAAAATGACAGTCGAAGGGAAGACAAGAAAAGCAGAACTGCAATCAGCAGCCTTTTCTTCCATCTCTCCCGAGAAAGTCTAGTTTGTCTGTTCTAATAATTCTATGCCCTTTTCTACAGGAAACTTAGACCAAGGCTGAAAAAACAACTAGAAAACACGCAGAGAAGCTTTTTAGAATTCCACGTGATTTTCCCAAACCGATCCCAGAAAAGCAGAACTCGGTAGAATGTACTCACCTCGAGGCCTTTGGTCTTTTTTTCCAGAAGCTTCGTCACCTGATTGAAAAAGCAGAGTAGACTCGGTATTTAGGCTCACAACAGGAAAACTTCCCCTTCGTTTCCTAAAAGAAACTACATTAATCTGCACAGCTGCAGGCGCGTCTCCAGCTGTTAAAGCCTTTCAGCTTTTCGGAGGGTGAGAATGCCCTGCTAGGGAAGGCTGAAAAATGCTCGGAGCCTGCCCAGGTCAAAGAGCCCCTCGATTTTGTCTGTGTTCCAGTCCCCGGCTAAAGAAAGGGCAGAACAAGCGCAGCTGTTCCTTGCCTTTTCCCTCAGAGGTTTTGCCAGGCGCCGGGCCAGCCCGGGCGCTCCGGGGGAAGGCCGGCAGTGCCCAAACCCCGCCGCTTTCCCGGGGGCGTCGCTTGCGAGAGCGCCCCCGAGCGCCGGGCCCTGCCTCACAGTCGCCGCCTGGCGGACACGGCCGGGAGCGGCACTGCAGCCGCGCGCGGCACCGCAGCCGCCCCCCCCCACCCCTTGGCGAGACCCGCGGCGCCTTTCGCGCGTACGGGCCTTTGTTCCCTAAAACCTGCCCTTGCCTAGGAAAAGCTGAGCAGTTCACAGAGTTGCTGTTTCCAGCCCAGCTTCCCAAAGGATTTCTCTCTCCCGGCAGCACACACAGGGGCCCCGAGGCAGCGCAGACCCTCCCCGCGGGGGAGGGGGGGGCGCAATGCCAGGGCACATCCGAACCCGGCCCTGCGGCGGCACGCAGGTGCAAGTTTCTCCGCAGAGGCGAGAAACTTGCCTGTCGCTTCCCCTGCCTGCAGTCGCCGATGGCCGCGGGAGAGGCAGAAGAGCGGCCGCGCCCCCCCGCCGCGCCCCCCCACCGCGCCCAGGTTACCCCGGGGACTATCTCCGTCGGATCTGCCGCCGTGGGTCGCTTCCAGGGGGGGAAGGCGGCGGCGCAGCCCCGACAGCATCTCCAGGCCACGGCGGGACCGAGCGGGGCGGGGACGGGGGCGGGAGCGGGAGCGGAGCGGAAGGGGGGCGGTGCCTGGGCTTCCCTCGGCGACCGCCGCGCTCCGCGGCGCCGAGAGGGGGCTGCCCGCGCCGGTGCCTGCCGCCGCCCACGAACCTGCCGCCCGCGCCCGGCGCCGCCGAGCGCCCCGCCTTGTCCCCACAGCGGGAAGCGGCGCGGCGAGACGGCGCTGCGGGCGCGGGGCGGGGGTCCGGGTGGCGGCGGAGGTCAGGCAACAGGATAAACGCCTCTCTAAAGCGAGGGGGCCTCTCGCCGCCATCTTTAGTGTGGCCTCGGCTAAGTTCCGGTTTTGGCGGCGCCATCTTGAGTGTGGCCTCGGGGCGGACTTCCGGGCCGGGGCCGCCATCTTTAGTGTGGTCGTTCCGGTCCTGGTGGCGCCATCTTTACTGTGGGCTTGGCGGACTTCCGGGCCGGGGGCCGCCATCTTTAGTGTGGTCGTTCCGGTCCTGGCGGCGCCATCTTTACTGTGGGCTTGGCGGACTTCCGGGCCGGGGCTTTGGAGGACTTCCGGTCGCTCTCTACTTCCGGGGACCGGGTTTACCCAAATTAGCGTCCCTCCTCGCTAATTTCTGCGCTTTCACCCCAAAAAATCTTCATGTTATTCCCCCCACACACACCCCGGGAGGGACGGGAGACCGCGAGTCCCGCCCTGCCGCCGGAACCGGCCCTTAACTCGACCAGGGAGCGCTGCACCGGCACGAGAGCCACTGCGCATGCGTCGCCGGTCCCTCTCCTGGCTGCCCTCAGTTACCACGTGATCGCCGGCGTCTTTCCAACGACTGCGCACGCGCCGGCGTCGCCACCTTGGCTCCCCCTCCCACCCCGCCGCCCGACCGCCCGGCTTCGCTTTCTTACTGCGGCTCCCCCTCCACTTTTTCGGCTCCCTGGGGTTCCCTCACCCACATTTTGGGGTCCCCTTCTCACATTTGAGGGATGATGACCCCGCAATTTACGGTTCGGGGGGGGGGGGAGAGGAGAGGAAACGGGGTGCCCAAGAAGGGGGTTTTTTGTTTTTTTTTTTCTCTTTTATTTCATTTTCATTTTATTTCCTTTTTAGTTTTTTTGCCTTTTTTTTTTTTTTAATTTTCTTTTCTATTTTATATTTCCTTTTTTATTTCGGTTATTTTTTATTCCCTTTATTTTTCATTTGCTCTCCCAGTGCTCCCCAGTAACACCCAGTGCTCCCCAACAACCCTCAGTAACACCTGGTGCTCCCCAGTGCACCCCAGTAACACCCAGTGCTCCTCAACAACCCCCAGTAACACCCAGTGCTCCCCAGTAAACACCCAGTGCTCCCCAACAACCACCAGTAACACCCAGTGCTCCCCAAAAATTGACCCCAAACCGACCCAAATCACCCCAAAAGCTGACCCAAAACTGACCCCAAAACCTGACCCAAATCATCCCAAAAGCTGACCCAAAACTGACCCCAATCACCCCAAAAGCTGACCCAAAACTGACCCAAATCACCCCAAACAATGACCCCAAACTGACCCCAAAAACTGACTCAAATCATCCCAAAAACTGACCCAAAACTCTGCATTTATTTGGCATCATTTCCTCTCAAAAACAACATCTCCGATTTAGTTGATTGCTAAAGCCATCATTTTAAAATCATCTCAGGAATCAAAAGGGACTGGAAAACACACACAAATCATTCCTGCACCCACCAAATCATTAGGAATTGGAACCCCATTCCCTCATCTCTCTCCTTGTTCTTCTTGGCTGGAAAACCTGATGATCCCCGCTGGCTATTTTTAGGCTGCTTTTCTTCCACAGCTCCTTTCCTCCCGGCTGAAACCTCCTGGCATATTCAGGGCTTAGCTGGAGGGAAGCCCCTCTGAAGTATTTCCTCTCGTGGCAATTCTGTGGGATGAAGAAGTAAAAAAAGCACATCAAGAGCTCCTTCTCCCCCCTTCCTTCGCAAACACCCTCCCAGTTTGTCCTTGGCAGCTCCATCCCCCCGGCACCCGCACCCGACGCTTCGGCTCCGCTCGGAAAGGGACAGCAAGTGCACAAGCAAGTTCAGTGCTGGGCAGGGGCTCCCTGGGGAACGGCACTTCAGTGCTTTAGTCCGTGGCCTTTCCTGCTGCCCTCCCTCCCGGAGGCAGAGGATGACCCGGCCCTTGTTTCTCCCACGCTCGCAGACCCAGGTCCTGCTCCTTTGGCCCCACTTTTCTTAGCAGACCCGGCATCATTTCCCAGGGTCCCCAGGAAACTTCTGCACTTGACCCATTGCTAAGTGCAGAGCACAGGGCAAGGGAAGGACAAATTTCTCGGCACCCACCCCCTGGAATTTTCCTTCTCCGCAGCACGCTCCCGTTCCCGCTGTCTCTGGAGGTGCCCGCACGAGTCCTCCTTCTCCCAGCACCTCAGAGAATGTCCTTTTCACCCGGGTCCTGCTTACCGTCGTCCAACAAAACACGGTGACAACATTTTTCAGGATGCCAGTGGAGAGATATTAGAGCATACTGCACAGGGAAACTGAGCCTGCCCCATCCCTGGAAGTGTTCCAGGCCAGGCTGGACGGGACTCGGAGCAACCGGGGACAGTGGAAGGTGTCCCTGCCCACGGAAGGCAGGGTGGCCTTTGAAGGTCCCCTTCAAACCAAATCGCTCTGGGATTCCCCTCCAAAATCACTACCAAAGGGACACAGCAATCAAAGCAGAGGGACTGCACTGCCAGCTTTTCTTACCTGCAGGCACACACAGCACAGCAGCTTGCTAAAGGTAAGGTTTCTATCTGCACAGAAACCCAGCAATGAACACCTGCTCTAAGGGGACAGAAAGCTGCTTGTGGATCCCAGACACAGGACAGACTCCATCAGCACCTACTCGCCTCATCTAAGGAACAGTGCAGCCAACAGCAGAGCTTTCTCATATTCTGATCTGACTGTTTCGCCTTTTCTAAAGTATTTCATTATTTCTAGTAGGTCCACTGCTTTAGCTACACAGCGGGGTTTCTTCCAAACCTGTGACTGACACAGGAAGAGCTGAGTGTGACCAATCCCACAGGAACTAAAGCCCTGCTCCTCTAGCATGGAGCTGCTTTCACATTTCTGCTGGGAGGACAAAGAAGCACTGTACTACTTCACGAGGCAAACTCCTCAGAAAACTTCTGCAGTAAACTTTATCTTCCTGGGGAGGTACCTGCCAGTGTGCTGCCCTGCACACACACGCTGCCCATGTCCTTCCACAAGTGTTCCAGCTGCTCTCTCTTTTGTTTATTTTGAGCTTTCTCCCGTAGACAAAGATTTACATGTGGATTCTGAGAACATTTAAAACATCAGGAGAAGAGAAACCTCACCCAAACCCAGCAGCCTGTCCCCCAGTCAGAGAGCAGAAGTCACTACGCAGGTCTTACATTTCAACTCAGGTTACACAGAACTTCTGACTAAGCGTGGAAAGCAACCTCCAGTCAGGTGGGATTCTAGGACGTTTTCAGCAGCGCCGGGAAGCCAAACTCTGTGTAGCTGTGCCTGCAGAGAACTGTCCTTTGGACAGCCAGAACTCAAGGTGAGCAGAGCTACTGATTTTGGCACTGCGATTCAGTCTTTCTTACTAAGTCAAACTAGTACTCTTCACTGGTGCAGGAAGATACAGGGATAGTCTCAACAAATCCCTTTGGAAATTTATTTTTAAGAACTCTCTGTCCATCTGAACGGAAGACACAATCTTATTTCCCAATCATTTTCACACAATTAGCTCAAATATTAGCACTAAACCAGTGAGCAACATCTGTTTTACAAAATCTTTAGTTTTGTAAAGATATGCTCCACCACATCTAGGAAAAAAAAGGCAAATGGTGGACTCCTTCAGGACAGGAGTTTTCCCACAGTGAGTACGACTAGTAAATGAAATGTTAGACCCTCTCAACATAAAGGCAATTGTGTGCCTAAAAGTGACCCAAGATACACTGTTCAGGTGTAAAACAGCTAAAAACACTTACCAGTGTTTTTCTCAGGCGCTCGTATTCTGGACGATACTCTCTGAACAGGTGAATAAAGGGAGTGCATTCAGTCTGAAACACACATGATTTGTATTGCATAAGGATCATCCTGGAGGCTTCTTTTTACTCACAAAAAAAAGTTTTCTCTAGGCTTTCATGTTTGAGAGACATTTCAGAAAGACAGTACTTTTTTCCCCAGATTTGGATTCTGAAACCAATGGATGCAAAATCAATGAACATACTTCATTAAAACAGCAACAATTCAAAACTTGGTATGGAACTACAAGAAAAAAATTACTTCACAGACTTGCTGGCACAGATAGCTTTTACTGTTTCACGGAACAGCACAAAAAATCATCCCTGAATAGTTCCTTTTTACTGCTGCTTTTTATGCTGATACTGGACACCCTAAGCTACCTTGGCTATGGCAACTGTACACTCCTTCAAATCAAAGGAGCAGACTCATGAATCAGGACCTTCAGGAAGTGGTCACTGGGTCGCGGACCAGAAGTTATCCCCTTACCTCTCCTATTCATCTACAGCTTTAGAAAGCTGGGTAAAAATCTCCCCCAGTCCTGTGCCAAACACTGCAGAAACACCAACCACCTGGAAAAGAGAACACACCAGAACTAGAGAGTAACTGAGCCAGATTTTTAATACAGAAAAAAAACCAAAATAAAAACAAACAAACAAACAATCCCCCACAACGACAACAAAAAAAATCAACACCACCGAAAAACCCAACAACGACGAACTACTAATCTAAACCTAACAACACCCATTTAATCAGCACAGTGGCCTAAGAGTGGGCAGTAACACTTCTGCTTCTGTCCAGCCCGCTTTCAAACTCTTCCTCCACTTGCTGTTCATGTTTGTTACTTCTGCTTTTTGGTTGTCGGTGATTTTGTGTTTGGTGAGTTGTTGGGGTATTTTGGGGGGTGTTTCTTTGGGGAAGGAGGTTTGTTTGGTACTTTGTAACACTGTAGGGCAATTCAAAAGAAAGGTCAAGTCTTTCTGCTGTTTACTTGTTTATTGTTAATAACCCAAGTTCTCATTCTGCATCTAGGGTTATAAGTGGTTAGCAAGTATCCGTGTACTAGAATTAAAGTGCAAAAGAGACAACAAGAACTGACCTTTTGGCTCTGAAACAGTCTAATACTTTTCATTTAGCCAAAGCACATTTAAAAGGTCCCCAGAACAGCAAGAGAGGGAGAATTTAATCAGTTGCTATGACAGTACATTCAAAATGCACATCTACTTTCTAATTTCAACTTGTCTCTCATTACACTTCTGGCCATTTGTTCTGCTCGTATTAAATCAATTCTCTAAAAATACCTTGAATTAAGACTATTACCAGCCAGAATCCTACATCCTCTAACGAAAATTCTCCCTCTTTTTCATAGGCAAGACAGTCTCAGCTACTGACTTCCAAATGGAAGACCTTTCCCAACACAGCCTTGCATTTGATCATTAATACAGTAAATATGCAGACAGCTCTCCAAAGGATTTTAAGCATTAAGGCCAGGCGCTGTGCCAATATATATCAATATTTATACTTTCCCTGCACTTCAGTACAAGCTGCCTTTTACTCCGTAATCCTCCTCATATGACCTGCTCTCCATCCAGTGCTCCAACAGTCCTGACAGGCAGATAAACATGACCTGATCAGCAAATAAGGAACAGGAAGTATGTTAGTTCTGTATATGGGACCACTACAATCCCTTCTGAAATTCTGTATATTGTTCCACATAGGACACTCACAATAGTTTTGGTTTGGCTCTGTTATCATTATCTACATGAATGGAATCATTTCGTTCCTGTAATATCCACACAGCCGAGAAGGCTTGCTTTTTCTTTAGTAAAAGCTGATGACAAACACAATCAGCTAAAACCTTTAGCACAGACTATGGGATCATTAACAGCCTCCAGTGTATACTGTTGTCAGAGAAACAATTAATTTGTCCTCTCAAAACCTGGTTGAGTGGAATAACAATCTTCTTCTTGCACAAGCAAATATAAAGGGGTTTTTTGTTCATTTATTTGCTTTGGAGATTCTTTCCCTTCTTCCTATGTAGTACATTGCCCAACTGTACTTGACACTTCCAGAACAAGGAAAATTACCTCAGGCGGGAAATGCTGCAGCAAAGAACACTGCCTCTTACCAGCCTATCTGAGCTTTCATCTTGTGATTAATCACAGTTCAATATTAAATTATTCAGGCTGCCATTCAGTGTGACAAGCTGCAGTGTAACAAGCTGCAGTGTGACCTCAACACAGGTCATCAACAGATTACAGTTCAAAAGGGCAGTGCAAAGCCCCTTTAGAGAAGGACAGAATGGTGGGGGTTGGACAATACCTCTGGAGATCATCTAGTCCAGTCTCTCCTGCTCAAAAAGCGGGATTAGGCAGAAGAGGTTGCTCACAACTTTGCCTGAGCAAAAGTGTTTTAAGCATCTCCAGGGATGGAGACTCCACAATTTCTCTGGACCAGTCCAGAGGAGAACTTCTTAAGTTATTGTTTTCAGTGGGAAGGTAGGGACAGAAACAAGCGATCCCAAAACTTCAAACTCATCCCCACAGCGGTCCAGAGCAGCTTGAGACCAGGCTCCTGCCTTCCCAGGGCCAGGCTCTTCTCTCTGCGAGGCACCCACCAGCCGGGCACTGCCCTGCCCGGCGGCCCCGAGCGCCTCAGGCGCCGGCCCGGCCAACGCCTCGCTCTGCGCGGGCGCCGCTTCCAAAATCACTACCCAAGAGACACAGCAATCAAAGCAGAGGGACTGCACTCCCAGCTTTTCTTACCTGCAGGCACACACAGCACAGCACGCTGGACATAAAAGCCACAGGGTTAGTCCTGCCAGAGGCGTCCGGCACACCCACGGCGACCGAAGGGAAACAGGGAGCCTGGGAACACGGAGTAAAAGACACCTTAATTAGGACTACACTGAGCAATAGCCAGGTCATTCCCACAGACAGCTTCACCGTCCAGTCACACAAAAAGCACTGACCTACCAGGGCCCCAGTTAGGATGGCTCCTGACGCTGACACCTCCCTTTGCCCCGGGGGATCAAGAAGAACATCCCTGGGAAGAAGTCACCCCCAACAACAAAAAGGCAAAATTAGTGAAGCACGGGGTCCTCTTCTGACTAGACTGCCACCAGCATTCAATAGCAAATGCCACGACTATTCTGTTACAGACGAGAAAACCCCGTTCTCCCAAACAAACAGCGAGGAGATTTATGGGCACGCCTGGAAATTTCCTGGGAGGAACTTTTTGTAACTAAGGAGCAGGTGCTGTCTTGAGTTGAAGGCATCAATTTGACAGACACTTAGTACAGCAAACTCTTCAGCAGAGCAATTAATTGCTGCCTATTTGAACAGCAGGGGAGAGAAAATGACAGTCGAAGGGAAGACAAGAAAAGCAGAACTGCAATCAGCAGCCTTTTCTTCCATCTCTCCCGAGAAAGTCTAGTTTGTCTGTTCTAATAATTCTATGCCCTTTTCTACAGGAAACTTAGACCAAGGCTGAAAAAACAACTAGAAAACACGCAGAGAAGCTTTTTAGAATTCCACGTGATTTTCCCAAACCGATCCCAGAAAAGCAGAACTCGGTAGAATGTACTCACCTCGAGGCCTTTGGTCTTTTTTTCCAGAAGCTTCGTCACCTGATTGAAAAAGCAGAGTAGACTCGGTATTTAGGCTCACAACAGGAAAACTTCCCCTTCGTTTCCTAAAAGAAACTACATTAATCTGCACAGCTGCAGGCGCGTCTCCAGCTGTTAAAGCCTTTCAGCTTTTCGGAGGGTGAGAATGCCCTGCTAGGGAAGGCTGAAAAATGCTCGGAGCCTGCCCAGGTCAAAGAGCCCCTCGATTTTGTCTGTGTTCCAGTCCCCGGCTAAAGAAAGGGCAGAACAAGCGCAGCTGTTCCTTGCCTTTTCCCTCAGAGGTTTTGCCAGGCGCCGGGCCAGCCCGGGCGCTCCGGGGGAAGGCCGGCAGTGCCCAAACCCCGCCGCTTTCCCGGGGGCGTCGCTTGCGAGAGCGCCCCCGAGCGCCGGGCCCTGCCTCACAGTCGCCGCCTGGCGGACACGGCCGGGAGCGGCACTGCAGCCGCGCGCGGCACCGCAGCCGCCCCCCCCCACCCCTTGGCGAGACCCGCGGCGCCTTTCGCGCGTACGGGCCTTTGTTCCCTAAAACCTGCCCTTGCCTAGGAAAAGCTGAGCAGTTCACAGAGTTGCTGTTTCCAGCCCAGCTTCCCAAAGGATTTCTCTCTCCCGGCAGCACACACAGGGGCCCCGAGGCAGCGCAGACCCTCCCCGCGGGGGAGGGGGGGGCGCAATGCCAGGGCACATCCGAACCCGGCCCTGCGGCGGCACGCAGGTGCAAGTTTCTCCGCAGAGGCGAGAAACTTGCCTGTCGCTTCCCCTGCCTGCAGTCGCCGATGGCCGCGGGAGAGGCAGAAGAGCGGCCGCGCCCCCCCACCGCGCCCAGGTTACCCCGGGGACTATCTCCGTCGGATCTGCCGCCGTGGGTCGCTTCCAGGGGGGGAAGGCGGCGGCGCAGCCCCGACAGCATCTCCAGGCCACGGCGGGACCGAGCGGGGCGGGGACGGGGGCGGGAGCGGGAGCGGAGCGGAAGGGGGGCGGTGCCTGGGCTTCCCTCGGCGACCGCCGCGCTCCGCGGCGCCGAGAGGGGGCTGCCCGCGCCGGTGCCTGCCGCCGCCCACGAACCTGCCGCCCGCGCCCGGCGCCGCCGAGCGCCCCGCCTTGTCCCCACAGCGGGAAGCGGCGCGGCGAGACGGCGCTGCGGGCGCGGGGCGGGGGTCCGGGTGGCGGCGGAGGTCAGGCAACAGGATAAACGCCTCTCTAAAGCGAGGGGGCCTCTCGCCGCCATCTTTAGTGTGGCCTCGGCTAAGTTCCGGTTTTGGCGGCGCCATCTTGAGTGTGGCCTCGGGGCGGACTTCCGGGCCGGGGCCGCCATCTTTAGTGTGGTCGTTCCGGTCCTGGTGGCGCCATCTTTACTGTGGGCTTGGCGGACTTCCGGGCCGGGGGCCGCCATCTTTAGTGTGGTCGTTCCGGTCCTGGCGGCGCCATCTTTACTGTGGGCTTGGCGGACTTCCGGGCCGGGGCTTTGGAGGACTTCCGGTCGCTCTCTACTTCCGGGGACCGGGTTTACCCAAATTAGCGTCCCTCCTCGCTAATTTCTGCGCTTTCACCCCAAAAAATCTTCATGTTATTCCCCCCACACACACCCCGGGAGGGACGGGAGACCGCGAGTCCCGCCCTGCCGCCGGAACCGGCCCTTAACTCGACCAGGGAGCGCTGCACCGGCACGAGAGCCACTGCGCATGCGTCGCCGGTCCCTCTCCTGGCTGCCCTCAGTTACCACGTGATCGCCGGCGTCTTTCCAACGACTGCGCACGCGCCGGCGTCGCCACCTTGGCTCCCCCTCCCACCCCGCCGCCCGACCGCCCGGCTTCGCTTTCTTACTGCGGCTCCCCCTCCACTTTTTCGGCTCCCTGGGGTTCCCTCACCCACATTTTGGGGTCCCCTTCTCACATTTGAGGGATGATGACCCCGCAATTTACGGTTCGGGGGGGGGGGGGAGAGGAGAGGAAACGGGGTGCCCAAGAAGGGGGTTTTTTGTTTTTTTTTTTCTCTTTTATTTCATTTTCATTTTATTTCCTTTTTAGTTTTTTTGCCTTTTTTTTTTTTTTAATTTTCTTTTCTATTTTATATTTCCTTTTTTATTTCGGTTATTTTTTATTCCCTTTATTTTTCATTTGCTCTCCCAGTGCTCCCCAGTAACACCCAGTGCTCCCCAACAACCCTCAGTAACACCTGGTGCTCCCCAGTGCACCCCAGTAACACCCAGTGCTCCTCAACAACCCCCAGTAACACCCAGTGCTCCCCAGTAAACACCCAGTGCTCCCCAACAACCACCAGTAACACCCAGTGCTCCCCAAAAATTGACCCCAAACCGACCCAAATCACCCCAAAAGCTGACCCAAAACTGACCCCAAAACCTGACCCAAATCATCCCAAAAGCTGACCCAAAACTGACCCCAATCACCCCAAAAGCTGACCCAAAACTGACCCAAATCACCCCAAACAATGACCCCAAACTGACCCCAAAAACTGACTCAAATCATCCCAAAAACTGACCCAAAACTCTGCATTTATTTGGCATCATTTCCTCTCAAAAACAACATCTCCGATTTAGTTGATTGCTAAAGCCATCATTTTAAAATCATCTCAGGAATCAAAAGGGACTGGAAAACACACACAAATCATTCCTGCACCCACCAAATCATTAGGAATTGGAACCCCATTCCCTCATCTCTCTCCTTGTTCTTCTTGGCTGGAAAACCTGATGATCCCCGCTGGCTATTTTTAGGCTGCTTTTCTTCCACAGCTCCTTTCCTCCCGGCTGAAACCTCCTGGCATATTCAGGGCTTAGCTGGAGGGAAGCCCCTCTGAAGTATTTCCTCTCGTGGCAATTCTGTGGGATGAAGAAGTAAAAAAAGCACATCAAGAGCTCCTTCTCCCCCCTTCCTTCGCAAACACCCTCCCAGTTTGTCCTTGGCAGCTCCATCCCCCCGGCACCCGCACCCGACGCTTCGGCTCCGCTCGGAAAGGGACAGCAAGTGCACAAGCAAGTTCAGTGCTGGGCAGGGGCTCCCTGGGGAACGGCACTTCAGTGCTTTAGTCCGTGGCCTTTCCTGCTGCCCTCCCTCCCGGAGGCAGAGGATGACCCGGCCCTTGTTTCTCCCACGCTCGCAGACCCAGGTCCTGCTCCTTTGGCCCCACTTTTCTTAGCAGACCCGGCATCATTTCCCAGGGTCCCCAGGAAACTTCTGCACTTGACCCATTGCTAAGTGCAGAGCACAGGGCAAGGGAAGGACAAATTTCTCGGCACCCACCCCCTGGAATTTTCCTTCTCCGCAGCACGCTCCCGTTCCCGCTGTCTCTGGAGGGGCCCGCACGAGTCCTCCTTCTCCCAGCACCTCAGAGAATGTCCTTTTCACCCGGGTCCTGCTTACCGTCGTCCAACAAAACACGGTGACAACATTTTTCAGGATGCCAGTGGAGAGATATTAGAGCATACTGCACAGGGAAACTGAGCCTGCCCCATCCCTGGAAGTGTTCCAGGCCAGGCTGGACGGGACTCGGAGCAACCGGGGACAGTGGAAGGTGTCCCTGCCCACGGAAGGCAGGGTGGCCTTTGAAGGTCCCCTTCAAACCAAATCGCTCTGGGATTCCCCTCCAAAATCACTACCAAAGGGACACAGCAATCAAAGCAGAGGGACTGCACTGCCAGCTTTTCTTACCTGCAGGCACACACAGCACAGCAGCTTGCTAAAGGTAAGGTTTCTATCTGCACAGAAACCCAGCAATGAACACCTGCTCTAAGGGGACAGAAAGCTGCTTGTGGATCCCAGACACAGGACAGACTCCATCAGCACCTACTCGCCTCATCTAAGGAACAGTGCAGCCAACAGCAGAGCTTTCTCATATTCTGATCTGACTGTTTCGCCTTTTCTAAAGTATTTCATTATTTCTAGTAGGTCCACTGCTTTAGCTACACAGCGGGGTTTCTTCCAAACCTGTGACTGACACAGGAAGAGCTGAGTGTGACCAATCCCACAGGAACTAAAGCCCTGCTCCTCTAGCATGGAGCTGCTTTCACATTTCTGCTGGGAGGACAAAGAAGCACTGTACTACTTCACGAGGCAAACTCCTCAGAAAACTTCTGCAGTAAACTTTATCTTCCTGGGGAGGTACCTGCCAGTGTGCTGCCCTGCACACACACGCTGCCCATGTCCTTCCACAAGTGTTCCAGCTGCTCTCTCTTTTGTTTATTTTGAGCTTTCTCCCGTAGACAAAGATTTACATGTGGATTCTGAGAACATTTAAAACATCAGGAGAAGAGAAACCTCACCCAAACCCAGCAGCCTGTCCCCCAGTCAGAGAGCAGAAGTCACTACGCAGGTCTTACATTTCAACTCAGGTTACACAGAACTTCTGACTAAGCGTGGAAAGCAACCTCCAGTCAGGTGGGATTCTAGGACGTTTTCAGCAGCGCCGGGAAGCCAAACTCTGTGTAGCTGTGCCTGCAGAGAACTGTCCTTTGGACAGCCAGAACTCAAGGTGAGCAGAGCTACTGATTTTGGCACTGCGATTCAGTCTTTCTTACTAAGTCAAACTAGTACTCTTCACTGGTGCAGGAAGATACAGGGATAGTCTCAACAAATCCCTTTGGAAATTTATTTTTAAGAACTCTCTGTCCATCTGAACGGAAGACACAATCTTATTTCCCAATCATTTTCACACAATTAGCTCAAATATTAGCACTAAACCAGTGAGCAACATCTGTTTTACAAAATCTTTAGTTTTGTAAAGATATGCTCCACCACATCTAGGAAAAAAAAGGCAAATGGTGGACTCCTTCAGGACAGGAGTTTTCCCACAGTGAGTACGACTAGTAAATGAAATGTTAGACCCTCTCAACATAAAGGCAATTGTGTGCCTAAAAGTGACCCAAGATACACTGTTCAGGTGTAAAACAGCTAAAAACACTTACCAGTGTTTTTCTCAGGCGCTCGTATTCTGGCCGATACTCTCTGAACAGGTGAATAAAGGGAGTGCATTCAGTCTGAAACACACATGATTTGTATTGCATAAGGATCATCCTGGAGGCTTCTTTTTACTCACAAAAAAAAGTTTTCTCTAGGCTTTCATGTTTGAGAGACATTTCAGAAAGACAGTACTTTTTTCCCCAGATTTGGATTCTGAAACCAATGGATGCAAAATCAATGAACATACTTCATTAAAACAGCAACAATTCAAAACTTGGTATGGAACTACAAGAAAAAAATTACTTCACAGACTTGCTGGCACAGATAGCTTTTACTGTTTCACGGAACAGCACAAAAAATCATCCCTGAATAGTTCCTTTTTACTGCTGCTTTTTATGCTGATACTGGACACCCTAAGCTACCTTGGCTATGGCAACTGTACACTCCTTCAAATCAAAGGAGCAGACTCATGAATCAGGACCTTCAGGAAGTGGTCACTGGGTCGCGGACCAGAAGTTATCCCCTTACCTCTCCTATTCATCTACAGCTTTAGAAAGCTGGGTAAAAATCTCCCCCAGTCCTGTGCCAAACACTGCAGAAACACCAACCACCTGGAAAAGAGAACACACCAGAACTAGAGAGTAACTGAGCCAGATTTTTAATACAGAAAAAAAACCAAAATAAAAACAAACAAACAAACAATCCCCCACAACGACAACAAAAAAAATCAACACCACCGAAAAACCCAACAACGACGAACTACTAATCTAAACCTAACAACACCCATTTAATCAGCACAGTGGCCTAAGAGTGGGCAGTAACACTTCTGCTTCTGTCCAGCCCGCTTTCAAACTCTTCCTCCACTTGCTGTTCATGTTTGTTACTTCTGCTTTTTGGTTGTCGGTGATTTTGTGTTTGGTGAGTTGTTGGGGTATTTTGGGGGGTGTTTCTTTGGGGAAGGAGGTTTGTTTGGTACTTTGTAACACTGTAGGGCAATTCAAAAGAAAGGTCAAGTCTTTCTGCTGTTTACTTGTTTATTGTTAATAACCCAAGTTCTCATTCTGCATCTAGGGTTATAAGTGGTTAGCAAGTATCCGTGTACTAGAATTAAAGTGCAAAAGAGACAACAAGAACTGACCTTTTGGCTCTGAAACAGTCTAATACTTTTCATTTAGCCAAAGCACATTTAAAAGGTCCCCAGAACAGCAAGAGAGGGAGAATTTAATCAGTTGCTATGACAGTACATTCAAAATGCACATCTACTTTCTAATTTCAACTTGTCTCTCATTACACTTCTGGCCATTTGTTCTGCTCGTATTAAATCAATTCTCTAAAAATACCTTGAATTAAGACTATTACCAGCCAGAATCCTACATCCTCTAACGAAAATTCTCCCTCTTTTTCATAGGCAAGACAGTCTCAGCTACTGACTTCCAAATGGAAGACCTTTCCCAACACAGCCTTGCATTTGATCATTAATACAGTAAATATGCAGACAGCTCTCCAAAGGATTTTAAGCATTAAGGCCAGGCGCTGTGCCAATATATATCAATATTTATACTTTCCCTGCACTTCAGTACAAGCTGCCTTTTACTCCGTAATCCTCCTCATATGACCTGCTCTCCATCCAGTGCTCCAACAGTCCTGACAGGCAGATAAACATGACCTGATCAGCAAATAAGGAACAGGAAGTATGTTAGTTCTGTATATGGGACCACTACAATCCCTTCTGAAATTCTGTATATTGTTCCACATAGGACACTTACAATAGTTTTGGTTTGGCTCTGTTATCATTATCTACATGAATGGAATCATTTCGTTCCTGTAATATCCACACAGCCGAGAAGGCTTGCTTTTTCTTTAGTAAAAGCTGATGACAAACACAATCAGCTAAAACCTTTAGCACAGACTATGGGATCATTAACAGCCTCCAGTGTATACTGTTGTCAGAGAAACAATTAATTTGTCCTCTCAAAACCTGGTTGAGTGGAATAACAATCTTCTTCTTGCACAAGCAAATATAAAGGGGTTTTTTGTTCATTTATTTGCTTTGGAGATTCTTTCCCTTCTTCCTATGTAGTACATTGCCCAACTGTACTTGACACTTCCAGAACAAGGAAAATTACCTCAGGCGGGAAATGCTGCAGCAAAGAACACTGCCTCTTACCAGCCTATCTGAGCTTTCATCTTGTGATTAATCACAGTTCAATATTAAATTATTCAGGCTGCCATTCAGTGTGACAAGCTGCAGTGTAACAAGCTGCAGTGTGACCTCAACACAGGTCATCAACAGATTACAGTTCAAAAGGGCAGTGCAAAGCCCCTTTAGAGAAGGACAGAATGGTGGGGGTTGGACAATACCTCTGGAGATCATCTAGTCCAGTCTCTCCTGCTCAAAAAGCGGGATTAGGCAGAAGAGGTTGCTCACAACTTTGCCTGAGCAAAAGTGTTTTAAGCATCTCCAGGGATGGAGACTCCACAATTTCTCTGGACCAGTCCAGAGGAGAACTTCTTAAGTTATTGTTTTCAGTGGGAAGGTAGGGACAGAAACAAGCGATCCCAAAACTTCAAACTCATCCCCACAGCGGTCCAGAGCAGCTTGAGACCAGGCTCCTGCCTTCCCAGGGCCAGGCTCTTCTCTCTGCGAGGCACCCACCAGCCGGGCACTGCCCTGCCCGGCGGCCCCGAGCGCCTCAGGCGCCGGCCCGGCCAACGCCTCGCTCTGCGCGGGCGCCGCTTCCAAAATCACTACCCAAGAGACACAGCAATCAAAGCAGAGGGACTGCACTCCCAGCTTTTCTTACCTGCAGGCACACACAGCACAGCACGCTGGACATAAAAGCCACAGGGTTAGTCCTGCCAGAGGCGTCCGGCACACCCACGGCGACCGAAGGGAAACAGGGAGCCTGGGAACACGGAGTAAAAGACACCTTAATTAGGACTACACTGAGCAATAGCCAGGTCATTCCCACAGACAGCTTCACCGTCCAGTCACACAAAAAGCACTGACCTACCAGGGCCCCAGTTAGGATGGCTCCTGACGCTGACACCTCCCTTTGCCCCGGGGGATCAAGAAGAACATCCCTGGGAAGAAGTCACCCCCAACAACAAAAAGGCAAAATTAGTGAAGCACGGGGTCCTCTTCTGACTAGACTGCCACCAGCATTCAATAGCAAATGCCACGACTATTCTGTTACAGACGAGAAAACCCCGTTCTCCCAAACAAACAGCGAGGAGATTTATGGGCACGCCTGGAAATTTCCTGGGAGGAACTTTTTGTAACTAAGGAGCAGGTGCTGTCTTGAGTTGAAGGCATCAATTTGACAGACACTTAGTACAGCAAACTCTTCAGCAGAGCAATTAATTGCTGCCTATTTGAACAGCAGGGGAGAGAAAATGACAGTCGAAGGGAAGACAAGAAAAGCAGAACTGCAATCAGCAGCCTTTTCTTCCATCTCTCCCGAGAAAGTCTAGTTTGTCTGTTCTAATAATTCTATGCCCTTTTCTACAGGAAACTTAGACCAAGGCTGAAAAAACAACTAGAAAACACGCAGAGAAGCTTTTTAGAATTCCACGTGATTTTCCCAAACCGATCCCAGAAAAGCAGAACTCGGTAGAATGTACTCACCTCGAGGCCTTTGGTCTTTTTTTCCAGAAGCTTCGTCACCTGATTGAAAAAGCAGAGTAGACTCGGTATTTAGGCTCACAACAGGAAAACTTCCCCTTCGTTTCCTAAAAGAAACTACATTAATCTGCACAGCTGCAGGCGCGTCTCCAGCTGTTAAAGCCTTTCAGCTTTTCGGAGGGTGAGAATGCCCTGCTAGGGAAGGCTGAAAAATGCTCGGAGCCTGCCCAGGTCAAAGAGCCCCTCGATTTTGTCTGTGTTCCAGTCCCCGGCTAAAGAAAGGGCAGAACAAGCGCAGCTGTTCCTTGCCTTTTCCCTCAGAGGTTTTGCCAGGCGCCGGGCCAGCCCGGGCGCTCCGGGGGAAGGCCGGCAGTGCCCAAACCCCGCCGCTTTCCCGGGGGCGTCGCTTGCGAGAGCGCCCCCGAGCGCCGGGCCCTGCCTCACAGTCGCCGCCTGGCGGACACGGCCGGGAGCGGCACTGCAGCCGCGCGCGGCACCGCAGCCGCCCCCCCCCACCCCTTGGCGAGACCCGCGGCGCCTTTCGCGCGTACGGGCCTTTGTTCCCTAAAACCTGCCCTTGCCTAGGAAAAGCTGAGCAGTTCACAGAGTTGCTGTTTCCAGCCCAGCTTCCCAAAGGATTTCTCTCTCCCGGCAGCACACACAGGGGCCCCGAGGCAGCGCAGACCCTCCCCGCGGGGGAGGGGGGGGCGCAATGCCAGGGCACATCCGAACCCGGCCCTGCGGCGGCACGCAGGTGCAAGTTTCTCCGCAGAGGCGAGAAACTTGCCTGTCGCTTCCCCTGCCTGCAGTCGCCGATGGCCGCGGGAGAGGCAGAAGAGCGGCCGCGCCCCCCCGCCGCGCCCCCCCACCGCGCCCAGGTTACCCCGGGGACTATCTCCGTCGGATCTGCCGCCGTGGGTCGCTTCCAGGGGGGGAAGGCGGCGGCGCAGCCCCGACAGCATCTCCAGGCCACGGCGGGACCGAGCGGGGCGGGGACGGGGGCGGGAGCGGGAGCGGAGCGGAAGGGGGGCGGTGCCTGGGCTTCCCTCGGCGACCGCCGCGCTCCGCGGCGCCGAGAGGGGGCTGCCCGCGCCGGTGCCTGCCGCCGCCCACGAACCTGCCGCCCGCGCCCGGCGCCGCCGAGCGCCCCGCCTTGTCCCCACAGCGGGAAGCGGCGCGGCGAGACGGCGCTGCGGGCGCGGGGCGGGGGTCCGGGTGGCGGCGGAGGTCAGGCAACAGGATAAACGCCTCTCTAAAGCGAGGGGGCCTCTCGCCGCCATCTTTAGTGTGGCCTCGGCTAAGTTCCGGTTTTGGCGGCGCCATCTTGAGTGTGGCCTCGGGGCGGACTTCCGGGCCGGGGCCGCCATCTTTAGTGTGGTCGTTCCGGTCCTGGTGGCGCCATCTTTACTGTGGGCTTGGCGGACTTCCGGGCCGGGGGCCGCCATCTTTAGTGTGGTCGTTCCGGTCCTGGCGGCGCCATCTTTACTGTGGGCTTGGCGGACTTCCGGGCCGGGGCTTTGGAGGACTTCCGGTCGCTCTCTACTTCCGGGGACCGGGTTTACCCAAATTAGCGTCCCTCCTCGCTAATTTCTGCGCTTTCACCCCAAAAAATCTTCATGTTATTCCCCCCACACACACCCCGGAGGGACGGGAGACCGCGAGTCCCGCCCTGCCGCCGGAACCGGCCCTTAACTCGACCAGGGAGCGCTGCACCGGCACGAGAGCCACTGCGCATGCGTCGCCGGTCCCTCTCCTGGCTGCCCTCAGTTACCACGTGATCGCCGGCGTCTTTCCAACGACTGCGCACGCGCCGGCGTCGCCACCTTGGCTCCCCCTCCCACCCCGCCGCCCGACCGCCCGGCTTCGCTTTCTTACTGCGGCTCCCCCTCCACTTTTTCGGCTCCCTGGGGTTCCCTCACCCACATTTTGGGGTCCCCTTCTCACATTTGAGGGATGATGACCCCGCAATTTACGGTTCGGGGGGGGGGGGAGAGGAGAGGAAACGGGGTGCCCAAGAAGGGGGTTTTTTGTTTTTTTTTTTCTCTTTTATTTCATTTTCATTTTATTTCCTTTTTAGTTTTTTTTGCCTTTTTTTTTTTTTTAATTTTCTTTTCTATTTTATATTTCCTTTTTTATTTCGGTTATTTTTTATTCCCTTTATTTTCATTTGCTCTCCCAGTGCTCCCCAGTAACACCCAGTGCTCCCCAACAACCCTCAGTAACACCTGGTGCTCCCCAGTGCACCCCAGTAACACCCAGTGCTCCTCAACAACCCCCAGTAACACCCAGTGCTCCCCAGTAAACACCCAGTGCTCCCCAACAACCACCAGTAACACCCAGTGCTCCCCAAAAATTGACCCCAAACCGACCCAAATCACCCCAAAAGCTGACCCAAAACTGACCCCAAAACCTGACCCAAATCATCCCAAAAGCTGACCCAAAACTGACCCCAATCACCCCAAAAGCTGACCCAAAAACTGACCCAAATCACCCCAAACAATGACCCCAAACTGACCCCAAAAACTGACTCAAATCATCCCAAAAACTGACCCAAAACTCTGCATTTATTTGGCATCATTTCCTCTCAAAAACAACATCTCCGATTTAGTTGATTGCTAAAGCCATCATTTTAAAATCATCTCAGGAATCAAAAGGGACTGGAAAACACACACAAATCATTCCTGCACCCACCAAATCATTAGGAATTGGAACCCCATTCCCTCATCTCTCTCCTTGTTCTTCTTGGCTGGAAAACCTGATGATCCCCGCTGGCTATTTTTAGGCTGCTTTTCTTCCACAGCTCCTTTCCTCCCGGCTGAAACCTCCTGGCATATTCAGGGCTTAGCTGGAGGGAAGCCCCTCTGAAGTATTTCCTCTCGTGGCAATTCTGTGGGATGAAGAAGTAAAAAAAGCACATCAAGAGCTCCTTCTCCCCCCTTCCTTCGCAAACACCCTCCCAGTTTGTCCTTGGCAGCTCCATCCCCCCGGCACCCGCACCCGACGCTTCGGCTCCGCTGGCAAAGGGACAGCAAGTGCACAAGCAAGTTCAGTGCTGGGCAGGGGCTCCCTGGGGAACGGCACTTCAGTGCTTTAGTCCGTGGCCTTTCCTGCTGCCCTCCCTCCCGGAGGCAGAGGATGACCCGGCCCTTGTTTCTCCCACGCTCGCAGACCCAGGTCCTGCTCCTTTA